>NC_044257.1:4336846-4479346 GCF_003957555.1 Calypte anna | reverse complement strand
TGATTTACCTTCCCCCCTCCCACACTTCAGACATGTGCTTGAAATGCTGCAGCATGGTGACATCATTCACGTCCCACTTTACTCAGCTCCCTTGAAGGTCTCCCTCTCAAAACTTTAATCTTAATATTTTGACCCTCATTTGTCCCCCAAGCAATTTCCCTCATTTGCCTGCAGACACAGTTCCCCCCATCAGTCCTCCACGTCTCTCACTGACACTTGCTCTCATTGCTCTTTGCTGCAAAAATCTGTGCTGTGAACACAGTTTGACATTTCCTGACATTTCATGAACTAATTACACTACAAATAATTAAGCATGTTCACATCTGTAACAAACGAAGGCAAAATGGTTGTCAGCAACTGTGATTGATGACCTCCCTGAGACTTTATCTGATGAGATTCTTCCCCACTATAGGCAGAACCTGGATGCCACTGTGTTTGCAATAATGCCTTCAGCCCTTTTCATCAGATCAAACCAATGAGATGCTTGAAGAAAAGGATGGGAAAATTAATGACTACAATGAAATATTTGCATTTTTTCCAGGCCTGGAAAAAACAATGAACAAGAGATGTGACAACCTCAATTATTTGGTGATGCTAAGAGCTCTGAGACAGCTCCTGCTGGAAAGAGCTGTTGGGAAGCCTGGGGGTGTCAAGCTGGCTAGAAAAATGGCAGGTGACAAGGACAACACTTTTTTTTTTCCCTCTCTCTCTCCTTTTTTTTTTTTTTTAATGCTACCCAGGCCCACATAGCTTAGTTAAAAAGACAAATTGCAGCCCTATGTTTCTTTATAGGGAGGGGGAATATATCAGCTTTGAAACACAATCTTCTGAGAATGTGGTTCTAGAGTGAAAATTAAATTGGTAAGGCTGTCTCTTGCAGAGGCAATATAAATAAGCAAATAAAATTCATTGGTGCTAATGCTCCTGAAAGAGAAGAAAAAGGGCACTGTGTGCTATAGCCAGTGATAAAGATAATATACATGCATTTCTATAAAATATATACATCAAGTATACATGTAAAAAATTTAAAGTAGGTGTGAGTGCATGTGTGTGCATGTGTATAGGAAAATTATACAACACATGAATAGAGATTAAACTTGACACTCTGAACTACTCTGCAATATGAGGATAATTTTACACATACAGAGACTGCCAGAGCAGCAATCTAAATGCTCCCTTCTTCCTGAAGCAAAATGAAAAAGAGGGAAGAAAACCCCAAACCTTGAAAACGTGGCATATGGATGATTATAATCGGTATGTGCATGAGAGATGCTGGGCTGCTGTGTTTCCAACTCCTTTGAAAATAAAAAGTAAAATAAAAAGCAAACAACATCTGGTGCACTACAGCATTTTTCTTTTTCAAGATAATTCTAAAAATACCCTTATGATAATAGTAATAATAATTACAGAAAGAGGTATGAGAGTAGTTCAGCAAACAAAAACTGAGAAGGCTGAATAGTGGCCAGGATGCAATCAGGGACTCTTTAATTCTACTTCTCCCTGACCTTGGAAACACTTTAACTTCAGCTGACTCATGTATTAAAAATAGTTTTAAAAAAATAAAATCTGAGGATAATAACATACACTTAGCTCATCGGGCTTTTACGAGGGTTGGTTAAAACTCATAATGAACTTTGAGCATCTTGAGTGTCATAAGAGTATAAATTATTATTCCTCCCCACCTTCTGGTGAGCTGTGACTGCCTGGCCTGGGACACCATCCCTGCAGACAGGGTGGTTCCCCCTGATAGACCCTGGGCACTCCTGCCTGCCCCAGGAGCAAGAACTTTTACAGAGGACACCACAACAAAGGGTACAACATCAGGAAGCAATAGCACTGCAAGTGCCCAGGGTATGCACAGGAGCAAACTTGAACTTGCCTGGAAGGCCAAGTTAAGGTCTATGATCACATTAGCAGGCAAAGCATCTCTTTAAAAATACAAAAATTCATTCCACTAATTGGTAAGTACACTGTATCTTCCTTGTTCCACATGTCACCTCTGATAGGATGGTTGCCATAGTAACTGTTTATTTCCATCGAATTACAAAATAAACCTATTAGATATAGTAAATCATTTAGGATTAATTTTGTGCTCAGGTAAAAGCAGAAAGCCAGACCAGGGCAAGGTACAGACATGTGAGGAGGTGGTGGCAATGCCATGCAGGCAGCTCTGTGTGCTGAGAGCTTCTAAAAGCTGGTGAGGGGTTGCAAAAGCACAGTTGGGAGGTTATAACGTTGGAAGAAATGATGGCAAAAGAAAACAAACCATGAGAGGTTCCTATGATAATTTCTCAGTTCTTAAACAGGGTATTGCACGTTTTGCCTATATTTTCCTGCCAAGTGCACACAAGTACAGGACATTCCTTATTTTGCCAATGTGCTGATGCAGGCAGGAGTTAGGAGTGGCCCAAGCATGTGTTGTTTGGTCAGTAGAGCCAAGAAAAGCCATTTACCTACACATATTTCCATTCACAAGTCACAAAAATACTTACACCCTTGCTTGTCTGTGTAGGATCTTCTTCTGCACCTTCGTATAAGCTCTTCAACTGAAAGTCTCCAAACATCCAGTGCCCAAGGAGAGGTGGTTTAAAAATAGTCTGAGGAAAGAATGAAAACATGAACTGTACAATTTCCTGTCCTGTGAGTTAGTAAGGCTGTGAGCTAATTAAACCACTGCTTTTCCACCTTGGCTTTCTTCTTGTGTGGCTGAGCAAATTAATTCTGCCTGTACTTGGAGACTTCATGCTTGTTGCATTAACTTTGCCTGAAGTTCTGCAGAGTAGTTGGGATTATATTATAAGCAAATGTTAATGTAAATGGACACATGCTGCCCTTGAAACATTACATTTTCAGAACTGCTTGGTAAACAGTCTTTTATTCTTTAACATAAAAGTTAGTTACACCATGGCATTGACTGAAGCTAACAACAAATTAGATTTAAGTGTATCCAGGATTTTTAGGAAAAATGTCTATGTCAAACAGATTAAATGCCTTGGCACTGGGCTCCAGAGTAGGATTTTGTGTTCAGCAGCTGGCATTTCAACTCTTAAAATTTCCAGTACATTAACCTGAGTGTGGAAGGGGTTTAGAGTAACTACTGGGGACTTCCAGGCAGCCTTTCAAGGCAAAACTATGATTGCTATCTGCACTGGGACTCAACTCTCTGTAAAATCTGACTGAGTTTGCTACATTTGTGCACACATTCAATTTGATAGCCAAGAAGTCTCATTCAGCAGAAGTACCCACCACAAAGTGGATGTAAGAAATAGCATAAATATTTGCTGGATTAGGTCTTGTCTTTACAAATGTGCTACCAGTGAAGGCTGAATCCTGCCAATAAATCTGTATACAAAACTGACCCCTGTACCTCAGCTTGACTGCAGTATCTTTTAATCCCTCTTCACCATACAAATTGCATCAAACATGCCCACATTTAGCCAACTGGAGTTCACTTTGTTTTTGTTCCTTCTCCTAAGTTCTTCCTACAGATTAAATGCTGATGCACTGAACTAACTGCTCCTGGCTGAAGGGGGAAGGTGTAATTTGATTACTATAGATTCTGGAATTGGTGAGTACTGGATCAGTATCCTCCCTGGAAAATAGGTGACATGTCATGGGATATTAAATATGGCCATTTAATGTAAAAACTCAGATAATACATGAGTTAAATGGAAAAAATGAGAGAAAGCTTTTAAGCATTCTCCCAAGACAGATTGCAGAATAATATTATTGTACACGCAAGGAGTGCTGATTGACACAGTCATGAGGCCATTATACTGGGACGGTATAAAATCATTATAGCAAAAAGCATTTCAGAGCTGCAGAGTGATAGTAGCAACATATAATGAATTATCAATAAAGAAGTGGTGATTCAGTTACATTCCATATGAATAGAAAGCTTCCTGTTATATAATTTAAACCTGCCAGCCTGACAAGTGACTTGAATATTCAATTCCTTCTCCAGGTGGATGAATCATCCTTTTAACTTCACCAGAGACTGCAGTTTTGCAGGGTAGGCCAGAAACTGAGCAGGGCTTTAAAGAGAGGTTGGCTAAGCAGATTTCAACAAGGCAGCTGCTGGGGAGGCTCTGTTTGAGCTCTTGAGGAAATAGCATCAGCCTTTGAGATGTTGGTACTGAGTAAATATTTCTTCTTGTTTACAGCAAATAAACACCAGGTACAGACTTTCAGCAAGTCCATGCCAGAAGTATTTTATGTTTTTCATTATTGCAGACTACCATTAGTGAGGAAACCCTGACAAAAAAAAAAAAAAAAAACCACACCAAAAACCCAGCACAACCCTATTAGTATCAAATCCCTGTATTTTTAAGGCTGTACTCCTGGAGGAGCTTTGTCTCAGACCTTGCTCCTACACGAAGCTCCCCTGAAGCCAACTCCAGAGTGTTAGTGAAGTGTTGCAACATGATCTCATGGGAGGATTAGGACCTTTGGGAAAATTACAAGAGTCACAGTCTCCTTTTAAATGATTATTTAGTATTTGCAGTGCTAACATAACACCTAAGTCAAATCTAACTGTGCTGGAAGCTTGAAAGTAATTAAAATTTGGGGAAACCAGGAATGCCCTCAGTGTTGGAAACAAAGTTACAATCAAAAAGCAAGAAAGACTGAGCAGGTGAAAATGAGCCAGCTGTGATAAATATGGCCGTAATATTATTAATAATATTATTCACCTCACATTCAGAAAATAAACATACCCACTGCACTGTCAAACACAAGCATTTAAAACTTGTGAGTAGTTCTAGCTTGCCTTCCAGCATTGGCTAAGCTCTTGCATTCATCTTTTAATAAATGGAAATTGAGTCTCATAGAACGAGGTGATTTCATAGATACATTGTATTGCAGGGTTGGAATGTAATACCACACGTATATATATATACATATACATACATATATATATATATAGGCATTAATACATCTCAGTATCATCAACACTCCAAGAAAATTGACAATATTAATAAAGCTGTTTCAGTAAGCTTTGCTTTGAGCTGTCGTCTGGACAACCTGATGACCTGGCAGCTAGAAACAACCGAATACTACTGCTGGCTCTAAAACCAACTCCTGGGCAAATCACAGTAATCTTGGGCAAACCACTCAACTTCCCCACTTCAGTGCTCCTAATTTTCAGGCAGAGATACAGCTAGTCACTCACCACAAAAATACTGTAAAAATTAATTAGCAAAATGGCAAGAAAGCACTGAGGATGAAAAATCTGCTAAGAGCTAAGCATTACAGTTAGTGTTATTTAATACACCCTTAAAAATAAAATTATGTTTTTTTCTTTTCCTCTAATAAAGGAATTACACAATGCCTTTAAGAAATGGCAAAGTAATTTGAAGTAAATGACTGCCCTGTAAAACTGAAACACACCCTAAAATGTGGTTATTAGAGAATAGCCACACACCCTGGTAGTTAGCACTGTGTGAGCTGTGTGTAACCTTAACTCCATGGTGTATCATTAAGTGCAGGAGGATCAGCACTTATAAAAGGGAGAGCAAGTGCTGATGTGCATTAAATACATGTTGCCTCTTTGGCATCAGCAAATCTGGTGCATCCATTCCTGGCAATGAAAAGCATGCTGGGCAAATCCAACTTGTGGCACAAAAGGATTAATTAGGGTACAGCTAATACAAGCAATGTTTAGACATGAATCAAGAAATTTAGGACACAGGGCTTATGGTGCACTGAATAATTGCCAACATCATAAAGGAAAGAAAAGATGTGACTTAATTTCATGTGTAGGAGAAGCAGAAAGTTCTACCCCAGCTTCTGCTTGCTGAAGAATTACGCACTGCAGGTTTCTTTTAAATACTTCATATTACCACACAAAATGTTTTCTTGTGCTTATGCTAGTTCCTCTTCTTTGTATTTAATGTATTTTCAGGATAAAAAGGAGCTATTTAAAGGCTAAAAACCAACAGGTACCTGCTCCCTCAAATGCAGCAAGCTTTAAAGGCTTTCTTTCCTTTTGTGCTCTTCTAGGTCAGAAACTCAATCCCCACACCACAGGTGACCCAGCTTCCTATTGCACTTTTAGCCTGAAGGAACATTTAATATCAATGGGTAAAGCAAGACAGGAGACAAATAAAACAGGCAGGAGCTGGGAGGCTACCAGGGACACAGGAATTGTAGCTTAACTTAGATTATGACTGCAGAAATGCTTGCACAGTGTGGTGCTGCAGAGGTATCCAAGCTGGCTCGCTCAGGCACCAGGAGCTGGAGAGTGCCAAGAGCACAACTCTCCTGCTTGGTTAATTTATCCTGCTCTTGCTGAAAGAAGAAAAGGCAGCATAGGTGTCTTCTATCCTGCAGTGACACGTGGACACAGTTTTCCCTTTGTTTTAACTGAGCTCCCTATCTGTAAATGACTGCGATTCCCTACTGTTGGGTAAAGCAGTTGAAAAAAGATTTCCCTTCCTCATCTTTACCCTGAAACAATAAACATGCCCTAAAATACTCACAGAAGTGCTAAGAGGAGTTCTCAAAGTTGAGTACCAGCTGCAGACTGAATTTAGCCAAAGAGAATTTGCTGAGTCCTGATTCCAGAGCCCAGCACAGCCAGCAGAATCTGTCTTCAACTCACAAAAAGGCTCCTTTGTGAAAGCTGTGTCCATTAGGTCTACAAGCTATGAAAATATCTATTCTTTTTTTGTAGTCTTTAGTATTTTTCTTAAGTGTAACTTCTGGCAAAAACATTTTCAGAATATTTTCTGTGAGAATTTCCATTAAGTTTGTCCAAAATTCAACTAAAGTTCATTCAAAATTATTTGATACAATACTTCTCATCATCTTTTATGAAAGCTGAAGGGTAGAAAGAAAAATGAAAAAATGAGAGAAGAAAATAAAACTGAGGAGAAAAAGTAATCTTAAGTAACCATTCTTAAAGCAAATACTTCCTCAGTTCAATAGCATTGCTCATCTTCCCTACTTGAGGATCTCACCAATTCCTTGTTCTTCCAGGGCAAATGCAAGCCTTCCCTGCAATCTGTTCCACTCTTCAAAGTCTCTGCAGATGCAGCAGTGTAGGTGCCAGCCCTCATCCCCAGCACAGCAGGCACTGGGACCCAGTCCCCAGGGCCTGGATGGGTGCATCCCAGCTCCCTTCTCAAGCAGGGGGCTCCAAATTTACATTTAAAGTTTCTCATCCTTAGCCATGATTTATTTTCAGGGAAATTATACCAAATTCAAATATTGGTTTTCATTAAATCACTTTAAAATACTTAAATAATTCTCAATCTCCTCTTTAGTTAAATATTTTAAGAATTAACTTCCATCTTTTATTCAGGAATCTTGACTTTGCCAAGGTCCCAAGACCCATGGCACAGCAGGGCTGAGAGTCCTCCAGTGTTTTGGTTCTTTCTCCTGGTTTTGCTTACAAGTCCTTATTTCTAGACAGTTGAAAAATCAGCTCCTACAAGATCTCACACTTGAATCAATTCAGGTCAGACACCCTAAAGAGAAAACCCCCTTTCCTTTCCATCTCATGATTTCCTCCACTTCACTTGCCAGTTCAAGACTCTTATAGGATCACTCATTGACCTTACACTCCCATTACTTCAAACTTCTTTTCCTCATTTTGAAAATCAAATTAATTTAGAGGCAGAATTAAAATTTGCTTAAAACACCAAGGAGATACAATCTATTTATTGCCCTTGATGAACTGCACCCTGTTTTACCAGGGTCTTCAAAGCTTCCGTTTAATTAATTTAATAATTAAGCAAGTGATATGCTTTGAAAGGCTCATTTAGCTAGTCCTGTAGTTGTTGCATTTGAATTGCAGTAATTAATAAAAGCCAAAAAGTGTCACTAGAAGACAGTGCAGAGCTGCCACAAGTATGTATTTTGTAAAAAAATACTGTTCAAAACCATTGGTTAGGAAAGGCCAAAGCTATTCATGAAAATGGGTCAGCTTAAATTTTTTGCACGGGTTCAGTTCTAAAGAGTGGTTTCTTAGTTGAAAAAACAGATGTGAAGTTGAAAAAGGTTAAAAGTTGAGAAGAGAAAAATTAAATAAGAAAGAAATCAACTATATCATGATAAGCTAATACCTCACTTTTGACTTCTATACATCTTCTGCTCTTTCACACAGCCTGAGTGTGAAAACTGGATTTCCTGGTCAAGAGTGAGTCTGACACAGGGCTCTCCTGCTTTCACAGAACTCTTCTGCTTTGGCTTCTGTTAATCTGATGAAATCAGAATTGAAGCTCCATTTCCTGCACTGCTTCTTCCTCGTTTCAGCTCCCTGCTGTTTGTTTCTAGGATATTCTCATCCCTGCTGGGTGTATATTTTACTCTCTTTAAGAAGAGCCCTGATCATGTTTCTTTTTCTCACACTATCTGTTACTGACGCTTGCTATGGGAATCTCCCAGCCGGCGGTGAGACCCCAGTGCACAGAGCATCTGGACACTTATCAGGAACTCATATAATCCCTCCAGCAGCTCATGTTAACACTGAGTGATTGGTTGGTTTTACCCCTTCACACTTTCTTGGATCTTAAAAGAACAGGACTGAAAAGAGGCAACTTCTGTGTGTATAACATAGACGAAAGTTAACAGCAGTGTAAGCAAGGAGAAACCTCTTGAACAACAACAAAAAAATAATAATTTTAAGAAATAGTCTTCTCTTAAATATATTTTTGCTTACTGTCCAGGTGAAATGGATTATTGCAAGAGCCAGAAGTGATTGTTTGTTTCTGTGCCCTCAGATGGGGAGCCCTATATGAACAACGATGAAAATCAGATTCAGTCATTTTTTCAACAAAGTAAAACTGACAGGATGGTGGCTGATTCCACTGCCAGCTCAGGAATGGACCCATTACCTTTTCCTGCCCTCTACCAGCTGAGGTGTCCCAGCTCAGGGAGGGCTGTGCCTGGAACTGCTGCCCTGGGGCTCTCCCAGCTGTCACTGCACCCTGCTCTGAATTACAGGTGAACTCTGCAACCAACCCAGCCAGGCTGGAAAAGGGGGGTGGAAAAGGAAGACTGAGTAAAGGACTTCTGAGGAAGTGTGTTTGTTACTCATAAATTCATGAGACTGCAAGAATGGACAGACTGACTTCCCAAATTTGGAAGGGCAAACACATTCCCAACCTCATTCCTCAAAACCAGAAGAGATAGGTGGACAAGAAGGAACAAAACAGGCTTCTCTGTAAATGTGGGAATGCCACTGTACTGCCAAATGCCTGCTAAGCTGCACAGCCAGGTGCCTCCTAGTGCAATTACTACTAATTCCTTCCTCAGACTCATTAGCTAATTTTCAAATCTCAAAAAAAATCTTTTTTTCCTCTTGTGGCTGAAAAAAAGAGGCTGTCTCTAATTCAGCTGTTCTCCTGAGACCTGCAAGAATGCTGTCCCAGGGTCACAGATGGCAATCCAACCAAGAGAAGAGATGCTTTGCTTAAATATATAAATCTATACTGCTCCTACCATACTCAACCAACATTTGGGGGAACAGAGGTCTCCCACCCATGCCCCTCTCCCACTGGTTGGGCAGCTCATGTCTCTGCCTCTAAATTACATGGCCCCTGTGGGGAAATCCTTAACTTCCATACCTACAACCCCTCTCCATCTCCAAACACAACAGACAGAGTGGTCCCCAGCAACACCAACTCCATCCTTGTGAAGCCAGCGAGCTTTCTGTGCACCCGTAAGGTCTCTCTTTGCTCAGGAGTGCCTAATATGCTACTTGTTCTGGAAAACTCCCCCAGGCAGCTACATGCTTGTGAAAAAGCAGAGGTGCCTCTGGGGCAATGTGCTCCTAGGCCCTGGAAATGTCTGCAAGTGTGCTTTGGAGGAAGAAGAAAGGCTTGTCACTGATCCCAGCACAGCTGGCAGGGCTGCAGCTGAGCTGTGAATGGGCTACAAATTAGTCCAACATTTTAAATGCTCACTTCTAAAGATAAAAGCCAAACACATCTCTCACAGTAGCTTTTCCTAAGGAATGGGAAATGTCTCTAAGAATAACCATAGCTACTGTGGAGCAGTTGGGGTTCATGAGAGCTGCCTGCCATCACACCAGGATGCACTGCAATGTGATACTTGTAGAAGTGACTTCAGTGCCTTGCTGGTTACCATCACCAGACATCATGGCATCACCTCAGACAGAGCCTCATGTAACTCTCATGTGTGGAGCCAGGTCTACCTGCTTAGCTCTGGCTACAGGAGCACTTTGCTTTAGGTGCTTTGCTTGTTGGTGCTTTAGGCTTTAGCCTCCTTATAGCAATTTACCTTAGAAAAGTGGTCCTGTGGCAGCAGGGTCTGGGTGGATGGCTCTTCACATCCCAGTGGCAAAGTGTGCTTTCAGCAAAACAGGACACATGGGTTTCAGCAAAACAGGACAAAATGACCAGAAATGTCCTATCAAGAAACAAGAAGAGAATACAATTCATATAATCCAGTCTTCATGTGACTGTTAACTGCTTTTTTTAAAGGAACTGCAAAACTAAGCTTAAATAGGAAATATTGAAGTACTGAGTGACAGAAGGCAGAAGTTCATTGGTGGAATAAACAGAGAATGCAGACAAATCTCCTGTACAGCTTCTTCCTCACACATTTTCCCCCTGTGTACCACTGCATTTGATTAATGTTTTTGTGCTTCGGGCAAAAAAAATAAAACAAACAAAAACCACAACACTGGGAGGAATGTTTATGGTTTATATGCCCGAAAAATGTTTGTTTCGACTTCCTCTGAGAAAAATGAAAACGTCTAAGAATATTTTATGAATTCTTGTCACACTGAATAACTTATTTCAACTCCAGGTGTACCTCTAGGATAGTTTTTTAACTATGAAGAAGATGATGTCATATTGATGGAGGGAAGAGCAAAACTTGGTGTTTCATTTGGAAGATGGCTAAAAGTGATACACTTAACTCTTTTTGTCAAAGAATGAAATGTTTTTACAGTTCACAATATCTAACACCCCAGGTCACTTAAAACAAGGTGTCAAGAGTTCCTGTTTGAACTAATATCCTCTTCTTTTTCTGCGTGTATCTCAACAATAGGAAAGAAAAAATAAATATGTATCAAAATAAAAATTCAATTTCCATCCAGCTGCATTTAACATTTTAGGGCATTAGAGAAGCAGATTAGAAATGTATACAGAACACTGAAGAAAATACAAATTCTTCAGGTATGCTTTAGATGTATCATGGACACCTCCGGGTGTTCTCTCCATTGTTATTTTCCTCTGGTTTTGGTGCACAGATTGCTCCTTTCACTCTTTTCATTGCGTCTTACTTCCCTTTCTCCTGACCTTCCCCTTCCAGTGTTCTCTTTTCCCCCTCTTTTGTTGTTTCTGGTTTTACTGTTGTTTTTCCCCTTAACCATCTGCCTCTCTTACACAATTTCTCTATTCCCTCTGCATGGCTCACCACTGTCCCCCAGGGTGCTTTATTTTCCTCTCCCTATGCTTTGCTTACACTGCAACATCCTGAAGGACACCACCTATGGATAAATCAACGTTTTGGAGTTCCTGAGTGGGGTTTCCCTGTGCAACACCCCTTCTCACCCACATATTACAGCTCACTGCATTGTAAGATGTGCTGGCCTTTTGAAAAACACTGCTGATAAGAAAAAATGTGCTTAAATATTGTCCTCTACAGGATTTCAGATAAGGTATGAGACATCTCCATGTTAGCACCCCCCAGGCTGATCAGATGTGCACCATGTGGAAGTGGTGATGCAGAAGCAAAACTATGACAGAAGGTCAAGCCAAACAGTTATTATTTTGTATCTGCTAGAGCAGTTGCCTTCTTCCTCAGTAAGATCTGAAATGCAAGAAGGACAAACACATGTTTGAAAATACTGCATTAGTCAAAATTTACTAATTTAAAACATTACCTGTCTGGCCTAGTAAAGGAACAACATTCAGAAAAGTCTGCTTCATAGACATGGATTAAATTGGCACAATGTTGTCCCTGAAACCAAATCTAACCAACTTAGACCAGAATACTGGGAACTACAGTTACTAAGAAGCATGAGTAAGTTCCACTAAACATGTACATAGCCAGCACATGCATGAGAACAATACAGTATGACAACACCAGGAGTTTAAGCTTAGTGAACTTCCTTGCCATGGTACTCCATGTGTTTTTAGCCATGCTCAGAAGGATCTGTTTGAAGAAGGAAAAGTAGCTTATTTTTCAAAGCTTATTCAATCATTTCCCTTTCCACTTCCATTGTAAACTTTAGCTTTTTCCTGAGAGTGCAAACATCAACAGGAAGCTCACCCTACTCAGTACGAAGGGCTGCAGGATAACGCTTCTTGATACACAATATGGCCACAGCCTTAGTTTAAATGGGCTATCCAAATAATTTTGGGATGATTAAAAACTTGGATGATTACTAATAAAACTTTTATTAAGTAGAGATAAAGAACATTTTGGTTAAAAAGGCACAGATCCTTGTTTCAAAAGGCTATGGAAGTAGGAACTTGTGCAGCTCTTTTCCCCTTCAGCCACTTCTCTCTTGAGGGAGACAAAAAATATTCTCTCCATGTTGGGCAGACAAAATGGTTATGGGGGCCTTGGCATGGCTTTTCTGATATTAACAACTCAAGGATAACTGGTGCTCTGAGAAACTAAGTATACAGGCAGAAGATTTAACTGGAGACCACAAATTTAGAGAGCTGCCATTTGAAAAGGTGCCAGAAGTAAATCACCACTTACCCTACAAAGAACTAAAGAGAGAGCTTGAGGACCACTGAAATCTGCACAAGGTTTGTGTCACATGTTTCATTCAAAAAGGCAATCAAGCTGATTAGGGAGTGTAGGAAAGGCTCATTAATGGCCAGAGCAGACATTGAGTCAGCCTTTCATTTATAACCAGAGCATCCGGACAGTTTTCAATTATTGGGTTTTTAATTTAAAGAAGTGAAATTTATGTGGACAGACACACACCCTGTGTATTGTACAACTTGTGCTTGCCTAAAAGCTGCCACAAGCTTCATTGAAGGAAGTGGTACTGGCAAAAAACTAACAGCAATAACAACACAAAAAAAACCCCAAGAAAAGAAAACCCCACCAAACTAACCCAAGAAATAAGTGATTCTCAGTTTGTACATTTCCTTTAATTAGCTCCTTTAGTTTAGGTCCTTAATAATGAGGTAAGAATTTAGCCAGGGATTTTTTTCCTAAGGTGCTGAACAGAACACCAAAGCTAAAACTGATAACAGTACTCAGGGATATCTTTAGCTCTGAAGACAGAATCACTGATATCTAATCACTTGCTTCCACTTGGACACTGAACCACTGACCACAGCTCTGGGTGCAGCCATCCAACCAATTACTTATCCACTAAGCAGTCCATCTGTCAAATCCATGGCTTGTCCAGGCCAGGATGCTGGGAGAAAAAGTGTCAAATGCCTTCCAGAAATCCAGGTAGGTGACATCAGTTGCTCTGCCACTACCCACCATCTCTGCAGCCTTTTCATAGAAAGCCACCAAATTGGTCAGGCATGAATTGCCCTTAGTGAAGCCAGGTTGGCTGTCACTATTCCTTATTATTTCCTCTTTATTTCCCATGTGCCCCAGCAGATTTTCCAGGAGGATCTGTTCCATGATCTTGTTGAGCACAGAGGTGACATTGACTGGCCAGTATTTGCCCAGTCTTCCTTTTTCCCCTTTTAAGCAACAGGGGCTATGTTACCTTTTTTCCAGTCAGTGGAACCTCATCAAATAGAAAAAAAATGGTAACTTTTCTAAAATTACCAGATTTTCTACAAAATCACCAAATAGATTTCTTTACAAAAATTGACAATTCCATAGCCACACAAATATGGGAATTTAAAATCCTGCATTTAAATACAGTAGCTACAAAAATTAAAGTTAAATGAACCTCAAGGGAAAAAACCCAGCAACAGATCCCAAAACATATGACTCCTTGAAAATAGAAAAGTGATGTTCAGATCCTCAGTACTACAAATCAGTTGTTCCTCTGACCTCAGCTGATGTTTTTCAGAGAAGATTCCTTCAATTGGTGCCAGCTACTTTTCACAGAACAGCGAAGCCCTTCCTGAGCCATGCAAGAGGTCAGACAGGATGTCTTGGTACCACCTCCTTGTTTCAAAGAAACAGACTCCTGTTTGCCCTCATTTCCCAGTCCCAGAGGACACAGAAGAAAGTAAATTTGTAAAGGTTCTCTAGCAGAGAATCAGTCACTCCTCTGGAGCATCAGGAAGGCATAAAATAATGAAAATACACATACCTTAATAAGACAGGAATTTAATGTCATTGATGTCACACTGCATTTCAGTAAGCAGGGAAGGACAATGTCAAGGCTAACAATTTAAGTTTCCAGGTTTCAGAATTTGAACCTATTCTCAAAGCAGCCACTGCCAGCAATTTGGGAAGCTTTTTGTGCCAAGGAAGCACACACAGCACTTGGCTGTCTGCTCCCCATGGAGGAACAGTATAGGAACAGCAGTCAGACCCAGTGCCCCAGCTGGAGAAGTGACCAAGAAAATGCTGAACTTAGCATCAGGGCCATCCTGATTCCACCAAAGAGCATGGCCAGGGTGCTGGCTCTGCCCACACCAAAGCTCCTCCTGAGCTCTCCAGATCTAATCAAACAAAAGACTCCTTACAGACCTCCCACTGATAAAGACTCCCAGTATGGGTCAGGTCACAAGCTGGTATTGCCAAAGGAGAGGAAGACAGGCAGGAATGGGCAATGGGTGAGGAGGGCTGGGGATCACACTGCCAGCAGAGGCTGAGCTGAGCAGCATCCCATTTCATTGCTGCTCAGACCTGTCACAGACCCTTCAGACTTCATAGTTTGTCTGTGGGAGCAAAGAGGAGTGAAGGCCCATAAAGATCTGTGGAGCACAGGTGGCACAGCAGTATATTACAGGAGCTCTCCCTCCCCCTGGTAGCTCAGTATCTCCTCATGGTGGAATGGGAGTGTTTTATTTTTGTTTTTCTTTCCATTAGAGGGTGACCCTTGCTCCAACAAGGTTGATCTGCTGCAGAGCCAACATCCGTTGGCTTCCAGGCCTTGTGCTTCCTGAACAGCAGCAGATCCTCTCTGGCACTCCAGTCTCCTTATTTAATCATGTCTCCATAAATCAAAAGCAACCCAAACCGATTTAACAAACAGTTGGGTGAGAACTCAGAGCAGCTGAAGAATGACCGAGACTGAGTCATTGTCTGATGCAATTTCAAACAGTTCAATTATAAACAGTTGAGCTCATTGTTGTGTTAACATCCTTTCTCCGCCCACCTCCCCCCTCAAAAAAAAAAAAACAAACCCAAACCAAAAAAACACAACCCACCACCAAAAGATTATTAATTGCAACTGGATTGCTGTGAAAACGTCACTAAATGCCAAATGAAAGATGTATAGAGAAGCATATTTCTTTTGGAAACTGACCAAGTGAACATCTGGTCTCTGGGTTATCTGGAAAAATCCATCAGAGGATAATGACAGCACCATTAGATGCACCACCATAATTAATACTACGTCTCAATGGGTTGAAACATGCAAAGTGCTGAACACTGCTGTGAGCTGCATTTTCAGATCCCACCTAGTTCAGTGAAGAGTGAACCACTGATTATTGGAAAGATACAGCAGGGAAAGGATGATGCACTGCTCTAACACTGATAAGCATCCACTGCCTGCTGGAGTCGGGTAGCAGGACACAACAGAAGGACATCTGGTCTGACACTGTATGGGATTCATTACCTTTCAAAATGTTCCCAAATTAGCAGCAATGACTTTTAAAGCTAAACTCTGAAGAAGAACGTGGGAAAGAATACAGAATTTCAGGCTGGTCCTGCTGCAGGAAGAGTAGAAAGTGCTCTGGTGATGTTGGAAGGGTGGTTGTGTTTTGGTTTTGTCATAAAGCTGGTAGGATGCCCATAAGAAAGAGGGCATATACACACAGTGGGTTTTAATGGTGGATTTCAACAAGAAAACAAGGTTTTTAACAGTTAGTATGATCACTATGTTGTGGGAAGTGTGATTGCTATACAATATGGGGCTTTTGTATTAGAACCATGGAGGTTATTTCAGAGCTGGATTTTGGCCCCACTACAAAATCACTGAAATCCCATTGAAAAAGTTCACCCACAAAGAAAATTCACATGCAGTGAAAAACCCTTGTAAACAAGCCACTTGTTGGTAGCTCTGCAATGTAGGTACAGGCTAAGACAATCACAGAAATGTCAGTGGAAGGGAGCTCTAAGGTTTCTGTCCCAATCTCCCCCAGTTGTCAGCAACAACAGACAAACCACGGGACTGTGTAGCCAGCCCTTGAAAATCTCCAAGTGTCTCTGACCAACCTCTTTCAGTATTGCCATACCCTCCTGGGCAAAATACTTCTTCTAACATACTTCAGGTCTTTGCAAGGCACATCTTGGAGCTGTTGCCTCTTGCTGGATCAGCTGGCACCAAGCAGTTTGGCTCTGCCCTTTCCTAATCACCCTTCTTGCTCTCCTCCACACAGAGGAGGCAGAAAGGTGAGAAGTGACACACAGCAAAATCCTTCAGGATGCAGCATCTCCCTAAACAATGTTTGGGAGCTGGAACTTGAAGACTTGTTGGAACTTGAAGACACAAGACTTTCCTACTCCCCTGCAGGTACTCAACTTAATTCTTCCTACACCAAAAGCTATTCTGAAAGATACCTGAAAAACACTGCAAATAAGTAATTTAGGTAATATTACTAAAAGGAGAAAAGAAAGCAAATGTTTGCTCCCTAGGCTCAACAAAAGCAATACTAAGAACATCCAGATAGGCCTTTATTATGTATTTTTAACAGCAGAATATCTGAGGACTCATTTTCAATAAATTAAAACCGTGATTTTTAGATCACTAACACCAAATAAAAGTACTGCAGTCACAGTGTGCAAAAGAATATTGTGGAAAAACCTTGCTTTACCATCTTATTTTTGTAGCTCATGCCAAAAAAATGTATCAGCAGCTTTTATGCCAGATGAGAGTCTGTTTGTCCTACCACAGCCAGTACAAACTGCATGCTGTAAGATAACCCAAGTGTTCAGAAATGTAGTCATGTGCCTCCCCTTTATCCAAACCAAGTTTACACCCTGAATGCTCTCACAGCACACAGGTTGGATATTGGTGATCATGAAACCACAGCCCACATTGTCAGACAGCTGCATAATGCAGCCAGGTGATCTTATAGATACTTGACTGTACCTGCATAAAAACTCCAACATCTGTGGAATGTGCCTTACAAAGGAATCCTGAAAGTCAGAAAAACATGCAAATCTTTTACCACTCACTTTCAGAACAGATTTTTGATAGTAATAAAGTTGTGGATAGCTTCTCATAGTGCCAAACGTGGCTTAGTTAATCAAATCAAAGTTTGCAACATATTTAGGATAGCTTACAGACTGCTATCTTCCCAGGTTTAAAAAAGAAAATGGCTTATTTCATTATGTAGAAGTCAACTGAACATGCAGTTCAGTTGCATGTTCAGCAAGTAATTTGAAAGAATTACAGCTAAGTGGTTTTCACAATCTGTAGTGATTCTTACTTCCAAATACTTAGACTTGGGATCTGTGCTTAAAGTGTTCTTAAAAGGATTGGCAAGTATGTCTATGTGTAAAATATGATAATCCTATGTTAATTCTCCTCCTTACCACTCCATAGATGCCTGGGAACAAACCACTGCAAGTATTAAGCTTGCTCCTGCATTTGTATTCATTAACCAGACTATTAGTGAGAGCATTTTAGAATTCTACCACTTTTCTGATAGATGCATCTGTACATTTCCTGGCTCTAATACTTATTTGTGTTCATGTCCCTCTGCCCACCCATCTGTCTCCACTCCTGCATGCACACAGCTCAATATGTGTCTCTCTATATTTATGTTTTTCACCATTCTCAAGGCATTCAGTGTACCTCTCTGGCACCAGCTCTGGGAAAATACTGCTTCAGCTAATGCCCTGACCACTGCAAACACAGCTCAACTCATCATGGACAGGAACCAAGGCAGAAGAGTAGAACAAACAGATGAAGGTGTAAAAAAGGGAAGTATTTATGCTAAATTTGAGAAAAATAAAGGGATTAAGGGGATGTCACAGACTAGATGATTTAAGAAGGGGATTTCTCCTGAAGAGGGGATATTTCTCTTGTAGAATAGAAATCTATCATGTATTCTAACCAGGGTTAATTCTAACATCTAGAACAAATCTAAATCTTAAAACCAAGATTAAGAGTTGGCTAGTGGTGTCTATTATATCTGTCAACTGTTTTACAAATCAAGAAGGAAATATTTTATGTTTGGATTCAGCCAATACAATAACAGTATTTATAGGCTGCCTTGGGAGCAATAATAATTTTACATGGTTTTCAGTATTCAACAGAGTATTTACAGGGATTTGAATTATTGTAACATGTTCAGATTGTTTTTTCCATCCTCTTTCAGAGATCCTGGATTAAGGAGCCCATCTCCCTTCTCCTCTCCATCAGTCATATAAAGTGAATATCTGTAGGGCTATCATAAACACTGAAGCAATTCTTTCTCTAAATCTCCTGAGCTGTGTTGCCTCCTTCTTACTTATTCTCACTTAGTTGAGGACGTTCATGCTCCAGATCTGACATCTGATCATAGAGTAGTCTAACAAAAGCCTTCTGTCCCAGCATTTTTATCTCCAAGGGGTCTGACCAATGTGAATACCTATACCTTTATTTTCAATCAAGCCAGAGCACTGATGTTTGACAAAGAAAACCCTGTGGCCATGCAGTATCATGAAACCACACCTGCCTTATGTTTAAATCAGTGATTTAGCTCCTCTCCTTGTGTGCCAAGTGTTTCTTAGAGAAAATGGCTACTGAATCCAAGGAGCTATTACTCTGCTGCTACTTTATCCCACAGGCACAAATAGCACCGGGCTTAAATCCAGACTCAAAAGTTACCCTGATATCCATGCAGAAGAACCATAGCTTTTAATCTGATCCCATGCTTAACATGTCCCTATAAATCCTTAGTGCTACTAGGAGAGACAGCAAACAGAAGTTATTTATTATTAAATAGATAACTTTTTTCTTCCCTGCCAGGTCTAAGCAAAAGCCACAACTTGAACCACACAGACACTGAGTAAGATGATTTGGGTTGCACTGTCTTGTGTGACTTGGAAGAGATCACTCAATTCTGAGGTGTTCCCTGGATGCAAAAATCCCCCTGGATGGTATTTAATGAGAGGAATGCTGGTTTTGCTGTAAAATTCTCTTCTGAAATTACAGAGCAAAGGTGAGGTTTGCTGAGGCTGTAGCTGTAGTTGCCACAGAGTACTGCACATCTCCTACCTGGAAGGGAAGGGAAGCAGAAAGAAGCCACAAATCTGCAGCACCCTGAGTGTAATCACAGTGACTCTGGTGATGTTAGAAAGCAGCAGCATTACTATCTCCACAGCACAAATGCAATGGGGGAATCTGGAGTATTTACAGCTGTTCATCAAACAGCAAAGCCTCGTTGCACCCCACTTGCCAGAGAAACAATTCCATTGCACTTCTCATGATTCTTTTCTTGTTGACTGGATTTAGCAGACTACACCAACATTTCAGCCCTGATGAAGGTGCTAGACTGGGAACACTGGGATATTTTGTGAGTATAATTCATTTTTTTGTTCTGGTTGGAATGCAGCATAGTGAAACGTTACTGCTGGGTGAACACCTGTGGTTAGAAAATGCTGGGTTGCTCAGGGGGCCCAAAGCATGCCAAACCATTCCCTGGAAGGAGGCTTGAAAAGTGAACATTAGAAAATAATAATAATAAAAAAATATCCTCCTGTGCACAATGAGAAATAGAGAAGCAGACACGAGACACCATATACCAAATGACAAAATCAAGAACTGACTCTCTTGTGGGTGCATTTCAGTTTTGTCTGTAGGATAAACTAAGGCTTAACTCAAACATTGTAGGATGCAATTCCTCAAAACACCAAAATTCATGGTTATCCCAGTTTCTCAAAGTGCTAAAATGAGTAAAAGTCAATGAGACCAGTGCAAGGAATGACAGTGAAATTCTTTTCTTTAGGGTGGATTAATTCAATTTTTACAGAAAAAACGCCATTGAAAATTGCCAAAACATTCCATTTCATTTACAAAATATCAAAATATGATTTGGCTGAAAATATTTTATCTGGATTTGATTTACAGGAATGTTTCATCTTGTCCCTGCACCTCCTTTTAAAATATGTTCTGAAAATTCGACTGAAAACTGCAGATAGCCTTTACCATCAGAAAACCATTTTCAGAGAATCTCTCTTCCTCGAGAAAAAGGACTCAAGGACTTGATCTTCCTGCCAGCAAATTGAATTCTGTTTTCCTATACAAAACCATGTTCACAGCCACTGTATCACAACATAAATTCTAACAACACCACACTTTTTGTCTTCTCCCTACTCAGATCTGTCTATTGAAGCACAGCAGACACATTAACAGGACTTTAACTCATGCAAAAAATTTCATTTGTACAATCTGCTTTACCTTGCCTTTTGTTCCTGTTGACATTACAAAATGTGAACCCTCTGTTGGTGATCTGCAGTAGAAGGAGAGGTATTAGCAGGAAACATGTTCTTGAGAATTTCTACTCTGAGTCCCTACATCCATTTTAAAAGAGTTGCTGTTACTGCTCCCATTTTACAGACCGGCAAAATGAGGCACAAAACCTTAAAAAAATGTCCACAACAATGAAAGGAGATTGCAGTTTCTTTTCATTTGTTCTATTCCCTGGATGATGTTATCTGCCATTAATTTGCAACAATTTGCCTTTCCTCTATTTCATATCACATAGTTTAACAGCCTGATACTGATGTTCTAGATGATTCCTCATCTCTCTCCTACTCTACCAAATAAAACTTCATTTAATCACTTCAGCTTCATCCACAAATAATACAAGCCTATGAAAAGTTGAGAGATTTAAGCAGTTACTTCGAGTATTCCAGCCTGTCTGTGACATAGATCAATCTAGTATGAGATACACAGTGATTTTGTGCTCTTAAGCAAAAGTCCCTAAAAACACCCTTAGCAAAGTCCCTAAAACGCCTCTCCTGCAGAGTGGGGCAGCCTGAGGTGGCTGATGCTTCCCAGAAGGAGCTCCTTACAGTGCCTCTGGAGCAGATTCTGCCAGTGACTGTCCTAATGAGTTCCCTCTACATTTAACTACATTTTCTGATAAGCAATACATTAATTTGAAAGATGGATTTTATTGCAGATGAGTAAGGCAGCAATGGCTCAGCAGGATCAATGGTGCTGGATTTGATTTCTGAGCCAGGAATGGTCTACTTACATCCATCAGAAGTCAGCATTAGGTCCCCTATGTACTGTATATTCATTTGACAGGATTACAGCACACAGGAAACAATATTAAAATATTAACCACTCACCAAATGTATTCATGTACCTAAATGTATTAATGTACCTAAATGTGTCCAGAAGATGACTTAACATAACTCTCGTGTTTGCTACCACTAAATCTTGATAAAGCACTCCCTTCTTGAAGGCTACCAAGCATGACCCATAATATTTCTGCTGGTGTGTGTCTATATGGAATTGTTGTACTGCTCTGATAATGACTATTTAAGAGATATGCTTGCTTTTATGATCATCCACTGCACTAAGAACATTGGTATAAAAATCACCTCACCTATGCTTCAGGACACACTATAAATATTCATTTGAGAAAAAATTAGAAAGAATAAACTAATCAATAATACTCTACAGGACTAGTCTAATATACACCGTGCTTCTCTAAATGCAGTGATAAAGGAACAGATTATTTCCCCTCTCATTTTTTACAGTAATCTCACATCATTTAAACTATCTACATCTATCAACTCCCCACACTGGCCAAGGCTGAAACAGTGTTAACCAGACCCACTGAAGTCAATTAGTTATGCCAATTTGCTCCAGCTGAGAATCGATTCTTGCTTGTCTTTATACTTCCTATAGAATATTCTGCAGGAAGCATTGCTTTCAGCAAGTGTGGTCAGTGTCCATGGACAATGTCAATGTGAAATCCCTTCTCATCTTTTGGACTTCTTAAAATAAGGAGTTTAAAAAAAAATCCAAACTATCACCTAGAAAACCATGGGTTTTCACTAAAACAGCAGGCAAATTAAAACAATTTTAAAGGAAAGGGCTTCAATAACAAAGATTTAGTAAAACGATTCCCCTTCTTTTCCTTTGTCAGTTTTTCCTACATTTGCAATTAAATCACTCAAGATACTCTCACCCAGATGTAGCTGATGAGAAACGATCACAAGAAAAACAGCAAACAAAAGAAAGATCACAAAATACATTAACTTTTACTAGCGATGCTGCTGTGCATTAGCATTTTTAATAATGACCTCATTACCATTTAGTTCAACAAGCAAACAAACCCTGTTTATTTGATAATTTATTTATTCTAAAAATAATGCAACCTTTTTATGTGCCCTTGTTATGAGCTCTCTAACGTTAAAGGCACCGCTACAATCAGTTAAGTAATTATCATAGGATAAAAGCTTTTACCATGAAAAAGTTTTGTTTGAAAAAGCATGAACTGTGATTCTCATTGATAGCTTTCACTGAGTGCAGAATTCAGTACATTGTAGCACAAAGGCCTAGATTATCTCCCTCTGTTAAAGGCTTAAAATTCTACAACCAGACCATGCCAGTTACCAGTATCAGATTATGATAACAAGATCATGTTCAGTTATAAAAACAAGTGTCTAAACTTTTCTCATGTCACTTTCTATCTAAGTCCCATTGCCAGTTGTGAAAGGACCCATCTGAATGTGTGTAGAAGCTCATTTTAAAGCTAGCTCTTTGAACTGGATTCATGGGGTATTTGCATAAGAAGATTTGGGTAAAAAGAATGGGCTGGTGCTGCATCTGCCCATTAATATGCCTGCTAATTCAGCACATTGTAAGCCTATTGATGTATCACAAAAGGCTCAAATTCAAGGACAGTTATCCTATTGCCATTGTTAGTGTTTGAATTCAAGTAATATGTTCACTATAGGAATACAGTTGTTACAATTAGATATTTTCCTATAATGGTATAAAGAACCGACAACAATTGGAATTACAATAACGCTGATGCAACTTTAGAATTCCTGAATAATTCTATTTTAAAAGATGCAGGTGCTGATTAATTTTGCTTTGCATAATACTTGGATCTTGAGTGCTGGAATACTTAAAAAGCAGCAGGAAATTGTGGCAATACAACCTATCAAAGCTGGCAGTTTCCCTTTAGTGCTGATGCACATTTATCTTGCTTACAAGAGTTTTAATCAAAAATTAAAATGCTCAACAGAGTTTCAACAGAACGAATGAAACCCACATCACAAACACAAGTAGCAAGTATTTTAATCCTGCTTATGCAAACTGCAAAAGCATTGCTTGTGCTATCAGGGGATATCCTACATGGAACATTTTTATGGTGAATATGAATTGTTTGAAAACACTGCCTACTCACAAATGGGGAAAGAGCAGAATCAGTGATTCATGCAAGACGCGCAGAGCAGCGGCTGCACCCGCTCCACAGCAGATTCAAAGCAGATGCTGAGGCAAGCAGTGAAATAAAAGGATGTCAGCTGAAGGGCCGTGAAGAGTTCTTAAAGCACACAACAGAAAACTAGAGGGCAGACTAAAAGGAAACACATGCAGAAAACAGCAAATTAAGTCAAGCTAAACTTAGTACTTCAAGGGTCCCAAGTTTGCTTGTGTTTGAGACCACAGCGCGTGTCTTGCTGGGGGAAAAAAGGGGAGAATAAACGTGTGTGGTGAGAAGGATTTTCCAAGGCCAGCTGGGACAGCCTCCCGGGGCTCTGCCCTGGGCACCCCCAGCCCCGTGGCCATGGTCTGGGGGCACCCCCTGCTACGGGGCCCCGGGGCTCCCCAATGCTGTGGGGCCCTGGGCTCCCCATGGCTGCCTGGGCCCAGCCAGCCCGGCTGGGTGCTGGGGCAAGGCTGCATTTTTCTCACTCCAGGTCCCTCAGAGAAGACATCAAAGACCAGAGAGATGTGCTCTTTGTTTTGTTTGGTCTCTGACTCTCAACATGTGGTTTCGCAGGCCCAAACATCGGCACCTTTTAACCTATTCTGTTCAGCTTAGGCCTTAGCTTCATTTAAGCATTAGGGAAACTATAGTAACCAATAATCTGCCTGTTCCTGAATAGAAACTATGTACCTTGTCACACAAGAGCCTGAGGATCACCATTCGGGACAAGTTCCTTTACAGGCCCTTGGCTTTCTTTGCTGGGGCCCGGCCTGTCCTGCTGAAAAGGTGTCAGAACCCTTCGCCTTTCCGCGATGCGGGGTCTGCGTTCATGTGAATTTATATTTAACAAACGGGGACCTTTTCCCTCAGAACGTACCAGTACTTGATGATCTCGTACAACTGTTTTTATCAAGTCATAAGCAAGGACCCATGACAAAAGGTGAAAGGTCTTTCAAGAGAGAACAGCTCTGGGGAAGGCAGGGATCTGTTGTGAGGTGCGTGATGTTGTTGTTGTTCCGTGCGGGTCCCATCCAGCGCAGGTGGTGACCGAGAGCCGTGAGGCAACACAGTGGAACTCAGCAGCAAGGTGAGCATCAATGTGGCAAAATCTCTTTCCCAGGCTGGTGTTTGCTGAGTCAAAAGCTTTACTCCATCAGCAAGTTGCAGGGGAGAACTTTGTTAGGTTGTTGATTTTACTTATGTATGCACTTTGGTAGCGATCTGATCTCCCGCTTAATGAGTCTCCCCCAGGCACAGGGAAAATGTTATCACCAGCCCCATTTTTCACTCACTCAATCTCTAATCCGGCACTGCACTGTCTTGTTATTAGCAGGAAAAACAACAACAACAACTATGTATATCATGTAGATCACAGCCAGAAAAGAAAGGAACAAATGTCAAGGGTTTGAAGAAGCAATTCAAGCCCAGATTCATTTCATCTGTCACTCTCTCCTGACTCTGTCACGCAACAGCTGCCTGCTAACTTATTTCCCTCCAGTAAAAAATGACATTTTTGCTTTCTTTATAATAGTTTAATATTAATAGGGAGGGAAGTTAAATTGTTGACACTGCAACCAAAATACCATGCTGCAAATTGAGGTATTTGGTATGAAACTCAAGACCTTCTGCATTAAGCTCTCTCACAGTGACCTGACATAAACTGGCAACTGGCAGCCGTCTGCTTTTGGCAGCTCGGCATATTTGGTCATTTATTGGGTGCATGTGAAGATCAAATGGGTTAAGATTCTTCTCCTTAAACAGCAGGGAAAAGAACATCAAAAAGGTGTAAATTTCATTTCCCCAGTTTTGATTAAGTCAAGCATGAAATGAAATGTAATACTCTCAAGTGGCAAGGGTTTATACTATTGATGTTGTTACTTCTGCTTCACAAAGCCCAATCAGCCGACAGCGAGTTGAACAAGCTAACAGAGTTTTAGGGTGGCCAGATGGAGGGTTTTTACTATGGTTGAAAAGACAGCTTAGTGCTTGCCTCTTCAAGCCAAGTCAATGCCAACTGTGTGAAATCCTGGCCATTCTAACCCTTCTTCTGTTTTGTTGTGGTGCTTTTTTTTTTTCTTCCCTCTTCTCAATGCTGGTGGCGTGCACCATACAGGCCTGATAAAAAACAATCCCCTCAGCAAAACAATGCATTGAATGAATATTTTTGTCAGAAGTGTTGTTTATCTTTTCCCAAAGTGCAGATTTCTGAGTTCGTGATGCAGACCAATCTCATTACAGTATTTAAGCAAAAGGGAAACTACATTGCATTTAAATGCTGTGTGAAAGAGATCTTTGCAAGTATTTGGTAGGTTCTCTGAGATTAAAATTATGTTATTTCTTTTCAACAGGGTGGCACAGCAAAAATGGACTCACATGCTTTGGAAATGAATGAAGATTTAAAACAGCCTTGTTCACCCATTAAGGGAAACTAGAGTTAATTCAGAGCAGTGTGAGATACACATTGAGGAACTCTTTAGATCTAGATACAAAAGTAACAGGTCTTAAATTGAGTGTGGTCTTACTTGGTTAGGAAATTTGTCCTTTTTTTATAGGTGCTTTTTCAGGCCCCTTGTTCCCACTACATTCTCAAATTTAATGCTCTTGCCACTATACAGCTGGACTAGAATAGAGTGGCTTTAGTAAAGACTTAATAGAATCTTTAATGCTTCTAACAATCCACTCCCATTGAACTGCATTAAGTAGATATTATGGAAGGACAAAGAGCTAAATAGCTCAACATCAACCTCATTAGGCATGCAGGCAGGCCTTGAACCATTTTATGGGCAAGCCTATTGTGAGTACACTCACCAGGTTAGCTTTAAATTGCAAATGATACTCTGAAAGGGGAAGAGAAGTTTTGGAGAATGGCCTCACAGAAAGAAAATCATTTTAGGCTATAAGAAAATGAAAGGCATTGTTAAAATTGCTCTGACCGTAGCAAATGAAATACATCATGGACTTGAGAGGCTGAATGCTACACTTGAGGGGGTTTTGTTGGCTTTTTTGTGTGTGTGTGTCTGTTTAGGAATGTGGTGTACAGCAGAATAAAAACAATATACAATCTGTAAGGCTTAATAAGGGTGGCTCAACATACTATCCTTTGTCTGGAGTTAAACAAATGAGAAGAGCACAATTATTAAGTAGAGGTAGAAAGACAAAAAAATTCCATTTGAATAAAAGACAAAGTGTGGACAGTGCTATCTATAAAAACTTTCCAGCACTGCACTTCTTAATAGAAAGGGATTCATTTAGTCCTAGCACTTCTATGTTCAAAAATATTTATATTTAAGGAAAAAAAAAAAAGTCTCTCAAGAATTGTTTGCAACTGCAAAGTGCTTTAGTAACTGACATTATGATGCCACAAGTCTGGAAACATATTCCCAAGCAGAGCCCTTCTCTGTCACCTTAGTGGATGAATAATTGTGCCTTTGCATATTCCTTGTCATAAATGGCAGGAATGAAGGGACCCTAAGGACCGCACTGGCAGGATTGGTGCTGTACAAGCAGAGTAAATTAAAACAAGGATTAGAGCAAGTATGATTGGGGATGACAAGCAGGGCAGTTGTTGCCACACAATGTGCCTTTTTGCCCATATGGTCTTCACCACGCTTACACAGCACAAACCCTCTAACATGGATGCTTATTAAAGCATTCCTTCTTGATCAGGACAGAAAGTCCTTAAAGCTTCGTGTCACAGGAGAAAAACAGGGTTTCTTTCACAACTCCAGCAGCAGCCTCAAGCACTATTATTTATGAAGTTTTACGTGCTACTGCCCAATCTTTCCTTTCCATTAGAGAAATAGGCAAGAAACCCTAGAAATGTGAAAAATTGCAGCCTGCAATCACAGTTATGCAATGTAAAGGTTATTAAATGTGAAAGTGAATTAATTGACAACTGTGTTTTAAATAAAAACCAGACATATTTCAAAACTTCCTCCTGAAGTACGGATTTGCAGTAGACGCAGAATTCGGGTGATTTTTAAGTGAATAATGAAGGCTTAAAAGAACATGAGATTCATGCTAGGGAAATACTTGAGTGATCCTATATGTATTTTTACAAACAAAGCAGAAGAGGAGCACAGCCTTCTTACAGCTTACAGGGGCAGAAAAGAGCAATTTTGTGGTTAAGCTCTTATGTTATCTCACATGACGCGTGTCACTTTCAGTGCCTCAGTTCCCTCATCTGTAAAATTGGAATAATTACACATTGTAAGTATATTACCTCTTACAATTATATCAAAAGCATACATATCCTATTCTTTTTTTTTTTTTCTTTTTTCTTTTGCCTCAGAGCTCACACCATTGGTCCTGCTTTACAAAAAGATATCTGGATTCCATGAAAATGCCCAGGAACACTTCAAAGTCCCAAGGCAGAGTTTTGCCTATAGCAAGGTACTATTAAAATGCTGCTTTCTCAGCCCTGCAATGAGCTGCTCAGATAGCAGCAAGAAACCAGACGTGAAAGACCTTTCATTTAAATTTTGTTCTTCTGTAGTCCATAGCACAGCTCTCTCACCACAAAGCAACATCAGATCCAGACCAGATTCCTCCCGGCTTGATCTTTTCCTCAGCCAGAACAGCCAGTTCTGCAGTAGTGATGAACCTAGGAAAGCCCCCACATGGAATACCATGCAAAACACAGCATTAAATGGGAACCAGTAAAAAAAATTGGCACTTAGAGCATTATAGGTGCCCTTGGGAATCATCCAAGAGTTCCTGCTAAACTAGACAGAGGTTTCTTATAGGAAGCCTGAGCCTTTTTGTTAAGAGTCTCAGAGTCCAAAGCAGAAGCTACTAAATTGTCCTTGATGGCTACAGCTCCTCCCAAGCTTGTGCCACTAGCACAGAAAATATTTATATAGTTTAGATCATGGCTTGTGTTATCACTCCTACTTTTGGACTCCAAAGTTTACACCTGAAGTACCAGGACTGTTCCTCCTTGTGCTTTGTAGATTCAATGAAATTAGTATGGAAACACTGCATTTTAACAGTCAACATTCCCTCCTTATCATAGAATGGTTTGGGTTGGAAGAGGCCTTTAAAGATCATCTAGTCCAACCACCCTGCAGTGAGCTGGGACATCTTCGTCTTGAGGGCACTCAGAGCCCCGTCCAACCTGACCTTGGATGTTTCCAGGGATGGGGCATTTCCCACCTCTCTGGGAAGCCTCTGCCAGTTTTTCACTACCCTCATTGTAAAAAATTTGTTCCTCACATCTAGTCTAAATCTTTTAGTTTAGATCCATTGACCTTGTCCTGCCACTACAAGCCAAACATCAGTTGTCTCAATCTTAAGAGCCATTTGATTTAAGACTACCCTGCACCACTCACACATTGCATTCAAAGTTATTAGGGCTTCAGTGGAAATCAGACAGCAAAACTGGACATGGAGAACTTTTATTTGGATGGATGGATCCATACTTGTTAGGATGGCCAGAGGCCTCTTGGGTGACATCTACATTTTGCTGGACACTGAAACAAATTAGAAAATCCAAGGTATGCCGTGCTAGGGGTACAAGGGACACTTGCATCACTAACCATGCCCATATTTCATGTTTCCATCTCATCTACTCAACATTAAGATTTGGGGGTTGATCTGCAGGAGCACTGCTACAGAAGTTAGTGGCCAAGGAGTTAAAGCATTAAGCCTAAGATTTGGGAAACCCAACTCAAATCCCTTCTATATGAGAATCTGTTATCATTTAGCTCAAGATACTCAGTTCAGACTTCTCAATTAAATTCCAGATTGAGGCTACAAAGTTAAACTATCAGATTACAGACACAAGGATATTTCATATGAATTGACTTCTGATCAGTCTGATCTAATCTACACTGAAATGTAGAACAGTCTCCAAGAACTTGGAAGCATCATCAGCCTCTTTGACTTTATTTTTCTTAAGATTTTAAATGTATTTGAGAATAATCCAGGACTAATTCTATAGAAAGGAGGCCATCAGGCTTAATGGTGAGATGCAAACCTTTAAAGCAATCATTACTGCCCTGATTTTAAAGACAATTTTAAAGACAAAAGAATATTTTTCAGCAGGCTTCATACCACAGTTTAGACTTGTCCAGGGGATGTCCTGGCTTATACCTCCCAATGTCACCATTCCTCTGAAAGAGGGGAGCTATGTGTTGTAGAAAAGGCAGTGCTCCAGTCCTGCAAAGGCATTCCCAGCTATGTGGGTCACTTGAGGCACTGCAAACAGTCCCATAAATCTGAGTATAGTTGCAACTTCTTGTGGGTTTGGAGCCTAAATGAACACCCACCTACAGCTTCCACTCCATAGCGTCTGAGGTTGGGGTGGGTGAGGGACTGCCAACTGGATTTCCTCAGGATCTACCTAGAAAAAGAGGTCATATCCCCCCAAAACATTTTTCATTCACTTGGTAAAGCTTTCATGTGACATTTTGACAGAGAATTGTTTCACCTGTCCTAGCAGAGATACATCTATTTCCATCACTTTTCAGCACTTCCACTGACTTAAGCAATGACTGACTTGAGCAATGATGAGCCCTAAAATACAGGAAAAAACAATACAATTTGAACATTTTTTTTGTGAAGGAAGAAAGAGGAAGGAAGAATTAACTGCAGTGTTCAATAACCTTTTTCTACATTTCTACATTAACAGGACAATTGGAAACGTGTACTGAAATAGCTACTAGTATTTTTTTAAATAAAAGCATACATGATATAAAAGTAGCTTATTTGTTTCAATGGGGACTGACCAAAATAGAAGTTTAATTTCTTAGTGGAAGTGCAGGTAGCTCCTATCATTATTAAAAGATAAACATGTAAGTACTGAGAAAACTAATTAGATTTTGCTGAGTTATCAGGAAGTCCCTTATGAATATCCTCTGGGGTAGCCTCTAATGTGAAGAGATCTCAATTTTGTGGTTAAATAATTTGAAGAGATTAATTAGTAAAGAATAAGTATTAAAGACAATAATGAGAAGATAAAGGTAACAATTATTTTTTTTTACATTTACCAGTTTTATAGCTCTACCTGATGAAAAAGTTTTCATTGCACAAGACAGCTGTTTGAATTATTTTAAAGTATTTATTAGACACACAGTAGAAATAAAAAACATCCTGAGATGAAAACTTAACTTTAAACCAGATTTGCATAAAGGATTAAGCTCCTTCCAGTACTTTTTGAACTCAAATTGGGAGAACTGATCTTTATCCCGAATTTCTTTTTGTTCCTCTGGAAGTTCAGTTTAATCCAGCTTTCTTAATTTTCACCTTCTCCCTAAACCTTCTAGGCTTGTTACATGATAGCTCAGGATCATTATCCACCCAAGCTGAGGGGGTTTTCCCTTCATTAATTTCTGTAAGAAGATTACCAGTGCTTGTTTGTTGTTGTTTAAGCAAATCATTTCCCTAAGCTCTTTGTTTTTCCAACTGGTTTACACTTTAATGCCCTTGATTGAATTTCAAACAAGAGATCAACTTGACCAACCAACTCTGTTTAGGAGGAATTAAAAAAAAAAAAAAAAAAGGAAGAACTTCACATGAACTATTTAAGCAAGGAGAGTACTTAAAAACTTATTCAACCATTTAGTCAAAGAGATGTATCATAATTAGCATATCATTCAGGACTTGGTTAGTTTTTAAAGTCAAGGTGACTTTCTATGAAGACAAAATTCTCTGATTACAACTAAACTATGCATGTCACTCCTAATTGTGGTTTTTTACTGATTAAGGTCTAAACATGTCTTCTTTGTAAGGGTGTCAGAATCTTTTGTTCATTCAAAAAGAGACAGGTATAACACACAACATGAGATTGCAGATTTATTGTTTCTCCAGGACTGCTATAGATCTGCTTCATATTTTCTTTGTACAAAGTAAACTGTGCCCTATCAGTCAGTGCAGGTTCTACAGCTCACAGACAGAAACAGACACAGATATATTCATGTTGCCCTGAGTCACATACAAGCTGGCTATTGTGCCAAAAGTTGGTTTGCTTTTTCTACTGCTGGGCATGTGGTAATCTTCTGAAATAGCTCCTGCAGGTCAAAAAGACACATTTAGATTTACCTTTATAGTTGCATTCTAGGACTAAAATTCTACAGAGCACACAAAAAGTGTAACCAGAAACCATTTGAAAATCAGATTATTTGCCAGAGGATTAAAGTGATCATTGCAAAGTGAGCACCACTCCAGATTTGCCCCAGCCCCTGACTATGCAGTGATTTGTCAGTCTCATCAGATCCCCTCCCAAAAACTCCACTGCTTGTACTGCTAGATCAATTGACCAGATACCAGAGGCTTGGGGAGTACACACTGCTGCTTCCCATCAAGATAAAGCTTTTTTAATATAAACTGCAGATAGAAAAATTATTTACAACAAACAACAACAACAAAAAGAAAACCCACCCCCCCAAAAAACCCCTCTCAACATACCATGATGTGAATATCAACAAATGAAAAGACTAAATAGCTTAAAAATAAACGTAACTTCATTCCTAAGACAGAAATTATTATTATGCTGCTTAGAAGCTTGCAGACCCTCCCAACAGCAGCACTTTCTCTACTCAGACTGCACCCCAGGAAGCCCCCAGAAAGCACCTTCTGACCACAGAAAGGCAACTTCAGCTCTCACCAGACAGTGCAAAGGAATCAGTACCCACAGACACTTAGGGGAGAAAAGGACAGCTTTATAAATACTGGATTTTAATGGAACAGGAATTTTGCAAAATGTCCACTAGTAACACCTATTCTTAATACACCAGACAGGGAGTTCAAGGATGAAGTGTGCACCCTAAGCAAGGCTTGGAGTCTTCATTCTCCTCTGTGAGTGACCTTACACACTGGCTACTTAACATTCCTCTGTGGTCTGTGCCTTGGAAACTCTGACAATATGACCTTATGTAAAGGAATTGTTATGAGGGCATATTAAAATGGAAGCCCTTCTATTTTAATTTTCTTAGCACCAAAAGGCACAAGTGGATTCCACCATGTCAGGCTATCAGCATGCTACAAAAACTGTCACCCATATAGATGTTATGCTGCATGAGATTTCCTCAATTATTTAAAAAAAAAAAACATAAAATATTTCTGTACTTTGGTGTCCCAAGGTAGATCAATAAACAGGTAATCATTAGCTAAAACCCTGGATACTCAATCGTAAGCATTAAGTTATTGATCTGACATTTATCCTGCCACAAGTGTCTCCTTGTTCAGTGTTTCAATCATTTAATCTTAATTTTTTTTGTTCTTTGAGATTCCTGGATTATGACAGACCCTTATGTATATCCAGCAACTTGTAACAATGCCACACCAGCATAACCAGGAGATGAATGATAGAAGATTTGGTTCTGAGAGTTTGAGATACAATATACTAAGCTATTTCTAGTGAATTTCTGCATATCAAAATTCAGGGCTAAAATGAATAATTAAAAGAAACATGGTGGAATCCATTCTAATCAATGCACTCTAATTAATCCAGTTTAAAAATGGCATTTAAACCATATATATATATATGTATCAATTCAAAACTGGTATATAAACAGTGCTCATACTGTATTTAAAAAAAAATCTTTCTTAATTTAGGAACAGGATGCACCAATAAAATTAATTTCACAGTGTAGCAGAGCATTTTAACAAAGGAATGTTGCCATTTCAGGTAATATCCCCATTTTAATTTTTTTTTTTTTCCCAATCTCACCTCTTACTGTCAACACCATCAATTTCAGCAGTGCTCCTTCCCCTATCTCTTTCAACATCAAAATACGGTCCTTCCAGTATCATTATTATCAACCTGAGCAAACTAAATGTGAAAAGGTGCCACTAATAGGACAGCTTTTGACATCACATCTTGAACCAGAATAAGCAAACAGGCAAGTCAAATCTTCAGGGTCAAGCTTTGAAGTCAATTTTCTGACCCAGGAAATCATGTTCTGTGACAGTGATGACAAACGGTGAACACATGCCTTGGATAAATATGTCTATGAATGTTGCCTTACAAACAGACAGAGTCACCATCTCGCTGTAGCCAGCTATGGAAAGAAAAATGGGAAGTTTGCACTTTGAATATCCACTATTTGATACACTGCTTTAACAACAATAACAACAGAAAAACCTCCCAAAAAACCCCACCAAGCGTAAAATTGGCATCTCTTCCTAAGCAGAGTTAGAAAGAGAATAAAACCCCCTCCAAAAACAGGTAATAAAAGAGAGTACTCGTACACCTAATTTTCATTTAACCTTCAACACCTAAATAGATCCAGAGAACAACTGAATGTGTACACTGCAAATGTTTTGCTATTTGGACTCCTGTGCCTAAAGCACTCGCCAGCAAAGCCTTCCAGGCACAGGACTGAAAAGTCATTGTTTATTGATTTCAAAATCTAACAGACTAATTATATATTTGTAGATGACTTGACAGATTTACAAAACTGCTATATGATTTTATAATGGAACATGCTCATGTTAATCTCCATCTATGGAGATAGCTAGAGGGGGCTGACCTTTATCTCATATTTAAAACACAAGCAATAACTGAAATTCATTTTCAATTTATTTTCCAATCATATAAAAGGAGGGGGAAAAGATTACTTTATTGAATCTTTTTAGCTAGTAAAAGGTTGGAGACAGTCTTGATGCCTTCCAAGGAGCTACAGGGATGGTCTATAGGGAACAGACTTAATCGAATAAACTAATCTTTGCTGTGGAGATTAAGTAGATGGCTACAGCAGCAGAGTAACAGCAGAATGCAAAGTATCAGCAGAACCATCAGCTGCTTTAAAGGTGCTGTAAGGCAGGAGCAGAGCTGCCCCATTGGGCCCACCCTACTGATCCTGCAAATTTGGTAAACTTCATGGAAATTTAATAATGCTGCTGCATTGTGTTTGCCTGCTGAGCAAACAGCCTGGTGCTGCAAGGCACATATGTGATAATTTACAAGGGGTTTTGGGGAGATACAGTAACTGCTGCTACACAAGCCTGGGGCCTTTAAGCTGCAGAGAGCATATACAGTGTACATCCTCCAGGTAAACAGGATCTAGAGGTAAAGATGTGTTTCAAAGCAGATCCTGACAGCTGGTAAAGTGCCTTACTTTGTAAGCACATCTTTTCAAAAAGTCTTTGATTCCCTACGCCAATACACACTTGGAGAACTGAATTAGGCTGGGCTAGAATCTGTCATGATACACGACTAACTTTTTTTTGCACTTTTATGTTAGATTGAAGAAAATCGAGTTATTTTGTTGGGTTTCTTGTTTGTCCTGTCTCTCCCATTTAGCACTCTGAGTTGGCAATCCTGACTAATTATGGACTACACATTTCTGAAGAACTGGAAGGGATGCCACACTCTCCCTGCAGAAGGGGTATTTTTATTATGGCTCAGAAGCCATCCAAAACACACACACTGCTCCCACATTTTAGGCCTGGCAATGAGACGGGAAGCAAAGCAGAGCCCGAACCATCCGGGGTTTCAACATATACAATGAACTTATTTAATAATAATAAAAAGAAACATTTCAAAAACAATTACTGCTGCCTTTGGATCCCGTAACTTGAAAGCAAACCGCAGCCTCTCTGCTGATTCCAGCAGCTCAGAGTTCACAGGGTAAGCAGCACTCGTCAATATGAATCAGCTGTGAAGTGCAAGGCTGTGCTAGGACTGCAGCTGAAATTGGCCTTCTCTGCAATATTGTTATTACAGTTAATAAAAACTCCTGCCTAACACTTTGACCACAGACCAGCGGAGCCGGGGTGGGTTGGGGCTGGGGAAAGGGGACATGCCAGGGGGCAATGCTTAATGGGAAAAGTATTTGAAGGAGGCTGGTACTGGGGTTACCTCTGGAGGTGACAGTCTTGCTCAAATATTGATTCCCTACATGACAGAGAATGTGAAAGAAATTGTAAATGAATTTCCAGTGTTCTTCAACAAGTTTAGCAATAACAAGCAACTAGTGAGAGCAGATGCTCTCTTCCCCTTTGTCAGTAAGTTAGGAGCTATCAAAAGGCAAATGATAGACCAAAAAAGTAAAAACTTTTTTTCTTTTTTTTTTCTTTTTCTTTTTCTTTTCCTCATTCAGTCCCCAGAAACCAGAATTCTTCCTATGGCTCCCATGCCCTGGTGTCACACACTGAACTGCTGTCTCTAGATGCCATTCTCTCCCATCCTAACTTTCTTTTACAACAATTAGATTATTTTGGACTCCTTATAGAGGATAATTCCAATGATCAGTCTAATAACGTGTTGCAGCTGCAACACACACAAGTGTTCAGGAAGACTTCAGTACTTGAAAGGCAAGGATCACAGTAGGGTCTTTAATGCAGAGAACCAAAAATGCACCAGCATCCATCTCACCTCTGGTTCTCTGGGCACACAGAGAACCAAGAGAGTCAAATGCTCCCATCAGTCTTCCCCTCCATGCACAGTGTGCAACCACCTGAGCACAAACAGAGGTCACAGCACAGACTGTCAGGATAAACACACCATTTCTGAAGCAACATCCCGCTGTAGAGAAAAACAGTGAATTCTCAAAGACTGAGCAAATCCAACAGTCTTCTGAAAACGAGGAATGCATGCTAGAAGACAAACCTCCTACCAAATGAAAAGTGTTGATCCAATGCAGCCTGAACTGTGTTTCAGACTGAAAACTTTGGGAGTGTCAAGGTACAACTCATGCTGAAATGAAATTTTGCTCTCAAGCTATTCAGAGGTGTAACTAATGTAGCCCCATGATTTCTCCTCACCTCACACCAAAACAGAATCATAGAATTACAGAAAGGATGTTAGCTGGATGGATAACAGTCCTGGAGCTACCAATCCAAATTTTACTCAGCCATGCCTTAAAAGGCTGCAGTCACCCCTTTCACATCACTGTGGCCATAACCTTTATGGCAGAAAGAGGGTAGGAAGAGACATGATAACAAATTAATACTAAAAGCCAACCTGTTTTCCATACCACAAAACAAGCAAAATGTTAGTAGCAGATCACAAATGGCTGGCAGGTGTATTTCCAGTGGGAATGGAGAAAAAAAATTGTCTACACTTCCTCCAAGAAATTCTGGCCATGTTGATCAGTTGGTCTTAATTACACAGGGTTTTGGGTTTTTTTTGCTTTTTTTTTTTTCTTCATAAACATTTTTATTACAAAAATTAGGTTGGTTAAAATGCTACACATAGGATTAGCTATAACCTACTGAGATAATGGTTTTCTGTGCTGATGACAATGTGATCACTGTGCGAGTTAAACGACCTCTGCCCCTCGCCCCCACGAGTTGTGTAATGAAAGAATGCATTTAAGAGACAATTATGAGGTTAATTTCCTTACTTGAATGCAGGACATTGATGCTGTGCTCCTGTTATTAGACCTACCTCTAGGTAATAACAATGTGAGTGAAGAAAGAAGCTAGCTGCTAGACATTGCACTGGAAAACTTGAAGTGCTTACTATTAAAGAGGGAAAGCTTGGATTTTAAAATGAGTAATTAATTATTAAACACAAAGCTATCTGTGAAAGGAGAAGAATTAAAAAAAATTAGAAATCAGGGATGTAAAACTAGTGGCCAGATGTAAGAAAACACTACTTCTGGAAAACACAAGAGATTAAGGAGCTAATTGTCACTTGCACCACAGCAGCCCCCAGGAGTTCACTGTCCCAAAAGTACAGATCCAGCAAAGAGATGGGGAATGATCCTTTACCCAGAGTGCCACCTAAGGAGGCAAAGAGCAAAACCACACTTGCTCAAACTCCCAGAAGTATCCATGTTACAGCAAGAACCAGAAACCTGAGTCTCAGTCATGAACACAAGGCTCCTCTCAGTAGGAGAGTCAGCCCAGTCTTTAAATGAGGCAAAGCAATGGCCAGAAAGAGAACTGTACAAAGAACAATGTTCAGCATGGCGTGGAGCTGCCAGTTGCTGTTTTGGAAGGCTGAAACAATGATGTATCTGAAAGCATAGGTGAAGTTCTGAGGTGTATAAAGGTTCCTTTTTCAAGGGCAGAAGTATGGATGCCCCAGCAATGCCCACACACTGCAGTGCTGGCTAAAGGGACAGCAGGGTGGGCTGCTGGAAGAACCTGCTGCCTTTCATGGCCTACAGGCACCACTGGAGCTGGACAAAGGTTCCATTCCTGACACTGGTTCGTTGCACCATCTGGCAGCAGAAGCTCCTTGTGCTTGTATCTCTTCATGGCTGGGTATCTGAGCACAGGGCACCCCCCTGAGCCATCGGAGCTCTGCTGCGTTACATGTGTCTACCTCAACCAGTGCTTCCTCCAATGCACAAGAACCAGGGGATGGCCTCAGTTTACTGCTGGAGGGACATCCTAATGGCATAATAGCACATCATAAGCCAAGTACAGAAGCAGTTGACCAAAATTTTCCTGCTTGAAGAACCTCTACATGCACCTTATGCACTCCTGTAGTCACTTCTTCCTACACACAGTCCCTCCATCACATGTTTATATGAATAATTTTCTATTTAAGAACAGAAATAAAAATGTGACTGACTAAAACACCATACCCATGCACTCCCAGATCTCTATGGCACTGCAAAAAAGGTTTCAGGCTGCTGTCACTATCTGTTTACTGTCAGTGGATGAGAAACGGATTGCTCTTCCTTTCTGCTGATGGCCTTCTTTCCCCCAGGGGAGAAGGCACAGACTAATCTGGAAGATTAGCAGGCTACGGACCAGGCAATCACAAGCTCCCACCCTGTCTGTAGCACACTTGGACCAACAGCTTGCCTGGCAGGGAATTCTGATCCCACACATCCTCTGTCAGGCCCTGAAAAGTCGAATCCCACGGAGGCAAATATCAGCACTTTTGTCACGGTGACAAGCAGCATGCATCTCACCCTGAGCAATCCCACATTGCTACTGAGGCTGAAATGAATGCAGTTTTTCTCAAAGGGCTCCCCCCCAAAAAACCCCTCTAATTCCATTTCCTTTCATTCAATGCAAGTCATACTTGGTGCTGCAGAACAGGGCACGGCCCTACAGCAGCCACACTTCCATCCTGCCCCAAGCACTACAGTGTGCTGCTTGAGCACCACAATCCTGCAGATGCTGCTCCTGGATCAGGCAGCAAGGATCAGCACTGCCTCTCCTCACAACAGAGCTGTTTTCAGAACCCTTAGCTGCAAAAAAAGACTCAGCAGACACACCTGATAATGTAAAGCTCTATGAACTAACTTGACATTCTGATTACTTGTAACTCTTCCCTACACTGGGAAAGCCAACTTGTTTTATGAGGCAAAAACGTGTGTAGTGGTGCAACTGGTGCCCAGTTGGTATCTTTGGGATTCTCTCTGTCCCCGTAGTATTTGCTCTGGTAAGAAACATGAAGTGCAGTCCAGATCCCCCTGAGAACTAGGACAAAACCCTCGCTGAAAAAAGACACAACCCAAGTTGAAATCACACAGAATCACAGAAAGTTAGGGGTTGGAAGGGACCTCAAAAAATCATCGAGCCCAAACCCCCTGGCCAGAGCAGAGTCACCTACAGGAGGCCATGTGGCAAATACTCATTGCCACTACCAAAGAGACAGAAAAAAGCCAAACCAAAAACTTGCCAGTATGAATTTGAACTCTGAACATAGCAAACTCCGCCCCAAAATATCCCCTCTTTTTATTATGTAGAAATATTCACCCATTTTTAGTAAGGCACCAAAACAGTTATAGGTATTATGTTGAATGTATCTTTTACTGTAAGTTTAGCATTCTGTTTGTTCTAAGCTATAAATATTATTAAGAGAAATTTATAAAAACATGCAAACTCATTTTAAGCCAGAATTACTACCTATCCAATGCATAAGAAAAAGGCCTCTTTATTTCTAGATTGATTTTTTTTTATCTGCAAGCTCTGAAAAAGGAAGAGTAACACAATGAATACTTCCAGAAAATCTGAGTTTGCCCAGAGGTTTTTTTCCTTACTGTTTTAGCCCTTCAACAGGTATTAGTTTAAGTGGGTTTTACTGTCTATTTTATAGACATTCCAGTAGAAAATGAAACATTTAAATATGCAAGCTTTAGCTAATCCTCCAACACACAGCCTATGGACTTGGCAGGATTATCCCTTATTATAACACTGTTAGAACTGATATAAAATTGCAGTTCGAGATTAAACACAAGGATTTCTAAAAATGCCTCTGTCTGCCTTTTCCATTTTATCCTGTAAAAATATCTAATATTTTTCAACATTCCTTTAAGAATCTCAAACAACAATTGGTGTAGTTATAGAATCGTGCAGCATTACTTTACGTAGCAAGCATGATACCTAACATTAAAGTTAGCACTTTTCCCCTCAATCAACATCCAAGACATTGAGGAAAACAGTGGAATATTTGAATATATCATCAGATATGTCAGAGCAAGCATCATATGTAGTAGCAGTATTTTACTGTATTGACTTAAATACCGTAGAGCTGCTGTATTATTAAAAGCCTCATCTCCTTCCCAGTCATTTACTGCTAAATTTATTTTCAAATATAATACTGCTAGTTAGGGATCCACTCCACTGAGGGACCCAAGTTCATTTGCATCCATTGGCTATGCTAAATGCTCAGCCTAACAGATGGGAATCTAATTGCAGACCTGTTGTCTGGACATTGTTAACAAATGCAGAAGTAGCAATATACAGGGCTTCTTGGAACTGAATTTGGGCTGGCAGCAGGGGAACTCCAGTTAATTACCAACAGCTGAATTTCCTGTTTAATGCAGGCAAAGGCAAAAATAGAGGTACTTGAATTGTGGAGGGCTGAAAGCTGATCAGACAAATCACAGGCATTAGATCACCCACAGCAGCTATTTTGGAAAATTGGATTCTTGTCCACACAATGCAAGAATCCATTTTTTGTGAAGTAGTTTCCATGAAACAAAATGAGACAATTGCAAACACCATCATGCAACAAAGCAGTTAGCTTGCCAACAATGACATTGTCTCTAAAATGATACATAAATTGTAAACATCATAAATAGAGGTATTAGTACTGCACTGAACAAAGCTGCAATAGGCAAGATTGAGTTTATTCTGACTTTGCTTTGAGCCTCAGAAATAGCAGGGAGATGGCATTGTCTGCAGAAAGCTCTGAAATTACCAAAATCTGTAAATATTTTAGCATTTTGTTTCTTACACAAAGAAGCTGTTGCTTATAGAAAATTATTTTTCTTGCTTTTACTCCACCTCCTCAAAATGCTCAAAGAGAAACAAAGACTATTGTAGTGTTTGACACCCACCCCAAGCACCCTTTTGCATTCTGCTGAACTGAAAATGCCCAGAGAGTTGCTATTAATTGTGCTTTTGAGGTTGCCAAAAAAAATAATTTCCAAAACTGACTCAACACTCTCGTTGTTTAATCATTTACATTTTCTGCATTTGTTGTTGTTGTTGTTATTTGCTTGGTTGTCGGGTTTTTTTGGTTTTTTGGTTGTTTTGGGGTTTTTTTGTGGGTGCTTTGTTTTTTGTTTTGTTTTTAAGTCAGGGAGCTAGGCCTGTATCCATCTCTGTTTCAGTGCTCATGTGCTCTACCAGGAACCTGAACATTATAGAGTGATGTAACATGCAAGAAGCACCTTTAATCAATTGATTTCTTTGTTTTCCACTCTTTTCCAGCTTACATTTTGATGGCTGACAGGTAATAGAGCCTCATAAAAGAACAACCCAGAGCTGGCATTTAACAAATCCAACAGTCCAGTAATCGGTTCTTTTTCTCAATGACAACACCATAGAGGAAGAAAACCAGGTTATTTCCATGGAATTAGCAACTGATGGCAAAGATTGCACTGAATGACTGCTAGACAGCAGAGGAAGGGCCTGATGCTGACACTCCCAATGGTGAAACCCCCCACGTGCTACCAGTTGATAGTAACCATGCTTGAGCTCTGAAGGACTCTAAAGGCTGACAGGCTGTATATTAATTCCCCTGCATGGGATGCTTACAACAGACTCACTGCCTTTCTCTTATTTTCTGGGTTGATTTATTCAAATAAAATATATTATAACATTATATGCATCTCTTTCTGGGTTTTATTAAAGAATAAATGCTCTTCCATTCAACCCCTTGCTGCTGCACCACTTTTCAGGCATCTGTGGTCTAGAAAATGACAGACTTCTGTTTAAATGAGAGAAAAGTGTTATCAAGAAGCCAGGTGATGTTTCAGAAAATGCAGATATTTTGCCTGCACGACTCCGACACTTAAGTATCTTCTAGAGCTGATTAGAGTGGTTCTGCCAAAGACTATTTCGCCAAAACAACCTGATAATTCAGATGAAACACAACATCATTGTGTCTTGACAAAAAAAAAACCAAAACACACTAGACTTGCTCCAAAGTCTCCAGAGTCAGTGGAAGTGCTGTACATCATGCTACATACATCAAAACCTTCTGCTGTAAGGATCTGTTTCAGTGTAGGATTTGTAGCTCATCAGATCACTTGATCAGCTTACAAGAAAAGCACACCCAAAGAGGGATGCATCAGAAAATGAAAAATAAAGTGGAATATTATAAGTAAACATAGTTCTCCTTCTACTCCCCAGTTTATACACACTAACTTACATATGAATTTCACAAACATTTAAAGCATTATTTACTGAAAGATATCAGTGGTAACCATTCCACTTACACACTGCAGTCAGTTAAAATGACATTAAATGCATCCAACATATTAGAAAATTAAATTAATATCTGCTGAAAAATACATGTATTGGAGGAGGAATTAGACTAGAAGCTTAAATAAACATTGAGATTTGTCACCAAAAATATATTTTGTTACCCAACATATTTCATTTAATTTGACTAACCCTGCTTGGTTTTAATGAGCTTTCATAAGAGCACAGGGAAAATGAACTCTGTCACAATTAAGAGAGTTTTTTATTTCTTTGCTTTTGTGGTTGAAGTCCCTATTCTCAGCAGTGCTTTTGCTCTTTCATTTTTATATTTCCTGAATACTTTCTCCTTTTCAAACTAATCCATTTCTTTATCATTCCTTTTTCAGCTCAGGCACGCTGCAGACATTTGAGTGATGAAGATGATGTGGATTGGAGGTGTTTAGCTTTGTAATTTCATCCTTGAATTTTGTGATTACTAACAGGACAACTTTTTTAATTTGCTCTTTTGTCTCGATTCCCCTGGCTGACAATCTGCTCTGTGAGTTAGGCTTTTTAATCAATCACCTAGATAATCAAATGTCACTGGCTATCTGCTCCATGTAATTACTTTTGCAATTAAAAATCAACCTCAAGTTGCCTCATCTAATTAGAGGGATGGGCAGATTTTCATCGAGATTGATTTTTTAATAAATATTGACTTAAAATGCCATAATCTCATCATATTCTTTCATTTTCTTTGTACCAAAAATCAAACAAATGGAAGAATTAACAAGCAGAAAGATTCATAGGACTTCAAAGGCTTTTGCTATTTCATACGTACAAAATTGTGCTATACAGAAGCCTATCTTATCTCAGTCTAATAACACTCAAAAGCTCCTACCTTTTATTAGAAAAAGAACAAAGCAATTGCACCACTGTATTTTTCACTTTCTGAATTAGCCCAAGTTAAATTAATAAACTCTATACTGGAATTATCTGGCCTGTATATAACAAAAAATATTGCACAGGTTTTCCTGAATTACTCTGTATTTCAGAAATCATTCACTTCAAATAAATAATAAAATTGGGAATTCCCTCTTCTCCAACACCTACCCAGAAACCATGTTTTTATTTCTTTTCCCTGAAGAAGGGTTAATTTGAGGATGCTTTTTATCACTTTGCATCCCTAAGACAAACACCACAACACACCCTATTTTACAGCACCAATAAATACTGATCAGCACGAAAAGGTTTGTGGCAAAGAGATGTGTAGAAAAGTAGAAGTGATAGCCTAGAAAGAGCTGGAAGATCCCACTTTTATCTGTAGCAAAGGAGTACATTTTGAATCTATTCACATATGAAGTATTAAAACAGCAAAGCAGCCAGGATGGTATGGCCAGGAATAGATCCCACCTTTTTTTCCTTATTTCTGACATAGATTTATCCACTCTCTGACCTTGAACACTATGGACTCAGCAAACCTAAAGAGGAAGTTTTAGTAGCAGTCACTGGTGGTGCCAGGAGCAGCACTGCAGTGGGTGAACCACCTCTCCCTGAATGCTCCCTGAGGTGCCCTGGCTGCTGAGGGCATCACAGCCCCTCTGTGCAGCTGCAGGCCCTTGGTGGGTGGAGGAAGAGCTGCTCACCTCCTTCCCACCCCTGCAGGAACTCTTTGCACTCTTTTGACAAAGGGATGCAGAAAGTTTGCCAGCCTTGTGTTCATTGTGCTTGGTGTTGCTTTTTGACTTCTCAGAGGCTCACCCACACCCCATTATTTGTACAAAGATACAGATGGCAAGACAAAACTCTCACCCACCAACAGAGGAGAAAATGTGGGCCTGTCAACAGAACATGAATATTACATCTTCTCAGGATCACAGAATGATCAGGGTTGGAAGGGACTTCTGAGGATCATCTAGTCCAACCCCCCCTGCTAGAGCAGTATCCCCCCGAGCTGGTTTGAGTGGAAAACATCCAGGTGAGTCTTGAATGTCTCCAGGGACAGAAACTCCCTGGGCAACCTATTCCAGTGAGAGTGAAGAAGTATTTTCACCTCAGAGTTAAGAACTATTTTCTCATATGCAATTTAAATCTCTTGTGTGCCAGTTTGTGTCCATTACCCCTTGGTCTGTTACTGCACACCATGGAGAAGAGCCTGGACCCATCCTCCTGACATCCACCCTTTAGGTATTTACAGCCATTGAGAAGATCCCCCCTCAGCCTCCTTTTCTCTAAGGGGAACAACCCAAGCTCTCTCAGCCTTTCCTCATAGGGCAGATGCTCCAGTCCCTTAGTCAGCTTAGTGGCCCTGTGCTGGACTCTCTCCAATAGCTCTTTGTCCTTCTTGAACTGGGGAGCCCAGAACTCCACACAATACTCCAGGTGAGGCCTCACCAGAGCAGATTAGAGCAAGATGAAGCCTGCTTGCTAAAAAAAGGTAGGCTGCTTAACAGTTGGTGATGACCCCAAGATAATCTCTTTAATGCTCGCCTCAGTCATCTAGATCTCTGAGAAGTAGTTATTACTGTTTAAAATGAATGAACAAACTCTAAATGTGCTATCTTATTCAGATGACAATGATGGAAGAGGACACCACAATTAGAGTTACTGGAGAAGCATGCATTACTTTGTACTGCACCCCAGTGCAGGGTTTCCAGTGGATACAATAGCAATTAAAGATTGCTCCACAGTACCTGGTGAGATACTCATTAACCTCTGATTTGCTACCAGTAAGACTACATAATTAAGAGAAGCTTTCAATAGACATACTCAGAAGGTATTTTCCACAGTAACACAGAGGCCTGAACTACAATTCTCCTTCTCAAGTGGAACACTCAGCTCCTTGTTCCCTCCTCTTGAGGGTGAGCTACCCGAAACCAAGAGAACAATAACAACCAGATTCTGAAGGGGATAAAGTGGGGGGAAAGAATATAATCCAGTTTGTTTTAGATTAACTGCATGAAGTCCCTAACTATTAAAGTAGTGCTACCAGTCTGATAACAATATCACAAGTGCTTTATTGTGAGTAACAATGCTGTGGTTGTGACAAGCAAAATAGCACTGGCAGCTATGTTGCCCGTGTACTGCCAATACATTTACTTTTGTTGGCTGCAAAGCAAAAACAAAAGTCATTACAGCTGGAAAAAAATAACTCTACACAACCATATGATGTGAATTACAGATATGCTGAGCATGTGCCAGCCAAACTGGCTCCTTGTCAGTGGTCAGGAAGCTTTCAGCCACCCAGAAATTGTGGGTGCTTTTCTGTTTAGAGGGACTCAGTGTCTGTCCCTTCCTGCTGTGACCATGGCAAAGGAGTCCTACGTGGCATCTGTGGTCTCTTCACCAGTCATTGAAACTTCCTCTGCAAAAGCCTAGGGAAGAGGATAGAGAAAGCTTTGGATGGGGAAAGAGTCCTTTCAGGAGATCTGCAAGCCATTTGGTTCTCTGTTTATTTGGGGAAAGGAATGCAGATACTAATCAGGCTCTTGGGTTCAGTAGCAGATGTGAAAGTTGCATGCAAATATCCCTTCTCTCTCCCTTTTGCTAGCAGTAAACATCTTCCACACAAAGGCCATCCATATTTACAGAGACTGCAGTAGGCCTGGGATTTGCATTCTCCGAAAGGACGCCTGTGCTCCTGATGGGAGATATTTCAGGACAGGAGCCTCCCCCACTATTTCAGGCCTCAAGCCAGTTAGTTGCTGAATTTTTTTGAAACAGAATCTTGCTAAATCTTCCACTTCAGTTTAAAAACAGAACAACATCAATAAAAACGAAACAAAAAAAGGCATAGTCATATACTTCCCCCGACTCTGTCACTCTTGCTGTGGTAGCTGTACAGATCTTATCAAAATAATGCAAATACCTTAAGTTTTAAGTGTTTGCAAAAAGAGCGGGAAGGATCTGATCAGAGGAAACATTTTTGAATCAGACAAAACAAAATGGAACAAGATAAATACAATTTGCTGAAAGACTTTTTTGAGGGCTTTTTCTTGTGTACCAATATTCCACTCTTTTACAGAAAACTCCAGATAGAAATAGCGGGGTAACATTCAGAAGCATCTGAGGAAGAGTTTAGAAAAGTCCCTTTTCCAAGGTGAGGCAGACTTTTAGGGTTCATAAATTCCCTTTATTCCTAAATCCCCAAGCATCGAAGTGCTCTAATGGTTCTGGTGCAGGTAATGGCATCCACTGTGCTGGATGTGGCTGAGGCAGCTTTTAAGCATAAACATTTTATACAATCTCACACGGTGAGCCCAGAGGTGGGAAGCCCCATCCTTGGGCAGTCAGTCCTGCCAGGAGGCAACAGTCCTGGTCCGGCACACACCTCTACCCATGCACTCTGCAGACATGCTTTAAGCTCACCCTAGAAGGATTTAATAACTCTAAAGAGTGTCTCTAAAGAGTGTAGAAGAGAGAGGTAGCCTGGATGATTTTTCTAGACTTGAATTCATTGGAAGTTGCCTACTGGTTTTATTAAAAATAAAGACAGAAAAAGTCGCAAGCTTCCATTTTTACCTCAAACAGCAAAGTCTTTGGCGAGTTCTCAGTAAAGTACATTTTTGGGGGTATATTTTAGAGCACTAAAAAGTGTCTCAAAAAAAAGTTATTATATTGTGTTATGTAAAGTACTTATTTCTCTTGCACTTGGCAATAATACCATAATTTTTCTCAACAAGGCAGCCTTCTAATGTAATAAATTTATGGCAAAAGAGAAAAGGAAGATTAAGAATTGTTTTACATTCTGTGGTATAAGACTTCTAGTTATATTAGCATTTTGAGGAGGATTTATTTCGAGATTGAGGATTAATTCCCATGAAATCATTATATAAATTTCAAAATGCCAACTACTTTGATAGAGCTTACGATTTTATCTCCTTATTTTGACAGGCAACTGTGTAAAACAACTTCTGTGCAGAAGTAGCACAGGAATAAAGCAAGGGTGGGATAAATAAAGATGGAATGATCGTCACAGGTTTTCCAATCAGCTGTCTTTTTATTCTGATTACTTGTAGGACAGAGCAGTAATAGACATTTTCCTTTGCACAAAATAATAAGAGCAGTACTTATCGCTTGTTGCCTACAGCTAGTGGCAAAAGGAAATTAGAAAAGTCCAATGAAGCTGAGTAGTAATTAATCATCATACAGTGGGGCCTGTCAAATCAGAGGGGTCTTTTCCAGCTGATAATGCTGCCCAGCACAATTTAGACTGATAGAAATTAGAATTCTTTTTCCTCTGGCAAAAAGCAGAAAGACTCGAGTTAGCACAAACGTGGCCAAGTGCTCCCTTCAGTGCCTGCCTGACCCATTTATAGCCCGTGTCTGCAGCAAGTTCAGCTCAAAACAAAACCGAAGGAAAACCACTTATTCCTCACAGAAGAAAACAGAGAATACCATTCCTCACTACTCTGCCTGCAGACATTAAACAGCACTGAACAGCAAACATTTATGGGTTGAAAGAGACAAGAATATGGGTTTTTTTTCAAAGTGAAATTACTCCTTTTCTCCAACGTGTGAGGAAACATGAAATTCTCCAGACTTGTGCCCTTTTTGAGGTAAAACAAAGCACAAACAGCGAGCACCATTGCCCTTCCACAGACAGGCCCTCCTAGCAGCACCAGCGAGCAATGGAGTTATTAAAAAGATTCAGGGATTATTTTTCCCCAATGAAGCAAAAACAGTTTTGCCCCCGACTCCGACAGAAACATTACTGAGTCTTGATGAGGAGAGGACCCTGAGACAACTTGCAGAAGAACCGTGCCGGGCGTGAGGCCAACTGGGGACAGACAGTGAAGCGCTCCAGCTCCATGAAGTGAGGATCCCCTCACAGCCTCGGACCTTTTCCCGCCTCTTCCTTTCCCGCCCTCACGGGGTCCTCCCTCCCTCCCTCCCTCCCCCCCTCAGCCGGCAGCCTCACGAAGCTTTTCCGCGCATGCCCCGTGGCGGCAGCCGCTCCCTGAGGGGCGGGGAGGCGGCCGGGGCTTTGTCCGGGCTGAGAGCGGTGAGGGGGGACAGAGGCTGATTCCCCCCTCAGCTTTTCCTGCTGGAGCAGGGGTTGGAGCTTTTCAGCCGAGATGCGTGGCGGCCCCGAGAGCACCGACAGCCCCGGGCGGCCTCAGCGGGGCCCCCGCCTCAGCTAGGCACTGCAGCCCGGCCCTGCCCCGTTAGACCCCGAGGGGGGGAAAAAAAAAGAGCTAAAGGGATGAAAGACCAGAGAAAAACTCCTCATTCATAAAACGTTAAGATTCAGAGGTTTTTGCTGCAGCTCTCTCTCGTTACTAAATACAACACCTGGCAGAGTAAATGATGAAGGGTGTCACCGTGAGGAAGAGTTTCTTTTACGTCTGATAGGGGCATGTGCTGTAAAAACACAGCAAAGTGATAGAAGCTCTTGGGCTTTGTTAGAGAGCTGGAACTGGGTGTTAGGCTGCTACAGGAAGAGCGGGGGGATAAGTTCTACACAGAAGGGCCTCATTTATTAGTGCTCACATTTGAATAATGTGTCTATTTCTTCCCTTTCTACATGGATAGAGGGGATTCCATATTGTTAGGGAAAGTGTGTGCATGGGTGCCTCTGACAAACCATCTCTGTGAGCATAAGGGCTCTTACTATAAATCTGGTTCTGTGTATCTCAACTTTGAGGGAGCAGAGGGGACCACAGTGTGGGCAGATAACAAAATTAACATCTGAAAAACACATTGTTTTCCTTTAATCTGCGATATAACACAGATTCATTAGGAGATCTGCATGCTTCTGTACCTCTCTCCTTAATATTAGAATGAATGAGCACTATTTACATATGTCATTAGTGGGAAAATCCCCCACAGAGGAGGATACTGAATTCTAATTTGCACTGAATAAAATGCTTTATGATGTAAGACCATCAGGCACCCCAGTCGGTGCAAACAAATGTTTAATGATCACAAAGGGTTAGAGCCATGGTGGGGTGCAAAATACGTCAGAATCGCAGCCAATGCGAACTCCCAGTGCTCAGAGACTCTTTGCTCACCATACTCAGACTGCATCTCAGCCACTAAAATGCTGCAAAAGTACCAAAGTGCTGTCTCGTGATCACAAATTAAACTTATTTCCAATGCTAACAGTGGGTGGATGCGCACGACTTGGCGAATAGATGGAAACATGGAATAGCAGCATTTCACATTTTCCCATCTTGATCAACATAGACCACGTTCCACCATGTGGATGTGACTGACAAAGATACAAACTCTTTAGAGGCAGAACCCCCATCCAGTCCTTCTCCTACAGCTTTGCCATCATTGGAACCACTGGCCTGCTGGTAAAACCGTGTGTTAAATGATCGAAACAACAGCATCATCTCAACACACTCTTCACTAATGCTCTTGATGATAATTTTTCCCTTGGTATTTTACTTCTGTCTACACAAACCTATTATGGGGACCTCCTGTGATCCTCATCAAGTTCTGTGGCCTGAGTTATACAGAAAATAAGGCTGCAAGGGCTTACGGTTGCTGTTGACACTAAACCAGCAGAATCCTCTTACATGTCAGATAGTGGCTATGCAGTATCATCAATGATAGCTTTAACAACAGATGAATCTAAGACAAAAACTTATGTTTTCCTATTAAAAATTCAGTGTCAAGGAAAATAAGCAACGAGAGCAATGGCAGAGCTTTTATCTTACAGAAAAAGCTTAATGGTACCAAAAAATGGTGAAGGGGAAAAAACCCAACTCTGAAATTCTGTTGCTCTGCGGAGACTTAATTCTAAAATATTTGGGTTTCTTGATTTATACTTTTCAATTGTTTGTGATTCTGCATAGCCTGGAGTTTATTACCAAGTTCCTTCACTTCCACCCATACCAGATCAGGATCATTATTTGAGATTTACCCCTGTGAAAAAAATCTATCCTTGGGATTGTAATCCTCAGCCCTGCCAGCAAACAGAGTATGGTTCTGTGCACAGGATGACCTGCATTCCCTCTGAATGCCGAGCTACTGATTTTGTCTGCAAATAATACAGATTTCCAACACTGAAACAACTAGCTCAGATTTCATTATTTACACAAAGCTGGAAAATAACCACACATAGACTTTCATATGCAGGCCTTAAAGGAAAAAACATGTAGTCCTACACAAGGCTCACAAAGTCCTCAATCAATAAAAGATGAGGGAAGACCTCAGCCATTATTCACAGCTGTAAAAAACCAACAAAAACAAAAAAAACCCAACCTGAAAAGCACAGGGTAATGGCATGAAAGAAACAAGGTGTTTCCAGAAAAACTCTTAATCTTAGGGGGGAAAATATTTCAACAGTCTAAGAATTTAAATCAGGATGTGAGAGGTTATTTAGGCAACCAGAAGACAACCTGCATGTTAATCAGGGATATGAATTCTTCCTCTGCACTTCCTAAATTAAGTATGCACTTAAATCCCACCAACACCAGAGAATGGGTTTTGAAGGCAGGGTTGTATAGAAATAGGTGCACTGGGCTGATAATGCACCAGAGTCATAAGTTGCATACTGGCTTAGCTAGGAGGCAAAGCAGACTTCATGCTGCTCTTGCCCATTCTGTCACTGTAAGTCTCCATGTATTTAAAATCAAGCACACACAAGACTTTTGCTGAACTGGAGCTTTACAGCAACTTAGGATCAAAGTGTGAGTCTCACGAAAGCACATGGCTCCTCTTCCAAAGTGCAGTAGCTTAAAATATTTGCACTTTAATGCTAAGAAAACATAATGGAAAAAAAAGATCCCCTCCTCCCTCAGAAAGTGTAAGGTTTGGTTGCTGCCTTGTCCTGCTCATATCTTCAAACTCCCTCCATTCCTTTCTAATGTAAAGTCCCACAAAAGATTTTCTCTGGTGGTTAGGATGACACATGTAGGACAGTCAGACACTTCGCTTGTGACAAATCCATCCAGAGGAATTCTCTTTCCTAATGGATAGAGTGGGAGGAGTTGTCCTTCCTTACTGTCCCTGGTCTGATGCCACTGAACTGGGTATTCAGAAATCACTGCTTAAAGCACCTACCAGGGCACCAGCTCATTCCAAGACACAGACAGAAGAACTTCAGAGTTTCCTGCCCAGAGAAGCTCATTTGTGAAGGCAACATCCCAGGAAAGACACTGTTTTCCCTATTCAAACAAACTCTCAGAGTTTTGATTTCCACACTTTCAATCAATAAACCATGCAGACAAGAGATCCTCATTAAACATCTATGGAAGTCAAAATCTCATCAATCATTAGCTGACCTGTTACTGCCTTAGATTCATCCTTTTTCCAGGTGTCACACAAAAGTCAGCAACCTCCAACTCAAACTTTCTTCCCTTTTTTATGATACTACTCACTCAACCAGACTTAACTGGATTAAAAAAAAAAATAATAATAAAAAAGGCAGAGAGACAGAGACAGCGAGATGGAAATAAAACAAAACACAAATTTTTCTTGTTAGGAAACCATATAATGTTAAAAGAGGCAGCATCTGAAAGCATACATTTATAATGATCCAGTCTACTTGAATACCATCTTTCCTTCAGGATAATGTTAGCCAGCTCTCTTGTATTCAACTCTACATTTACATATAGATTGAACCTTTCCAGAAAGCAATTTTACGCATTTTGTCTTAATATTTTTCTCATTAACATTGCACACAGATTAAGCTTCTTGAGAAGGAAAAGACATACCTGGATATCATTGATACAATTTCTAGAGATCGTGTTTGCTTTTGAAGAGAAATGTGTAATAAAGGACTAATAAACACAAGACTGGTCACAAGTGAATTTTCAAGAATCAGATAAAAAAAATTACAGAAATTGCTCTGGTGCTCTTAAAACAAACACTTCCCTAATTACCTCCTCCGGTGGGAAGTAACAATAGAAGAAAAACAACAGCAAAATTGCCTGTAAAACAAACTTCTCTCACAGGGCTTAGTACTTCAGTAAGGATCATAAGTCCTAATCAATCAGAGCATTTAATCATATGCTTAAGTTTAGGCTTACAGATAAGCATATGCATGCATAGTCAGATAAGGCAAGGTATTGTGCTGAGCTGGGGCTGAAGCACTCAGCATCCAGCAGGATTATGCTGCACTCCTGAAATCTAAATTTTCTTCATGTCTTATTTGCAGACTGGGTGTAGGATTCAAATTAGAGAGAGGATTAAGAAAGAAAGAAAGAAAAAAAAAGCCCTTATGATAGGAGGGCCAGGCTAAGCAAACATTTCATATACACACCAGAAGAAAGATGAAAGGAAAGCAGCTGCCCTTCCACAGCCAGAAATTCTTATCTGCTGACCAAACTTTTGTTGGTTTGAGAAAGCACAAGTGCTCTGCATTGGCGGAAGGTTCAAAGCAATTTTTTAATAGATAATGCAATCAAAAGTCTGTCTATCTGTTGAAATATTTAGAAGAACAAGATATCACTTTGACCTCCCTACACCTGCGACCTTTGTCAAAGACTTTAAGAAGTGCCTTACACTTGTTTATGGTTTTTATCTCTAATAGGCTTCTGCGTTTTTCAGAGATAAACATTGTGTGAACTCCTTTGAGCAAAAAAATCCACACTTTTAGCCAGTTCTGTAACTTTTAGCCAGTTCTTCTATATTGTCTTAATTGAAGGAGATGCATATAGAGTTATATGACCAAAATAAAACCCAACCCAGGTCAGCTGCAGCTGTTGTGGAGGAACATCCAGTTCTGGTCTGCCTGGGGCTGGTGCATATCAAAACCAAAACTTTAATTAGCCCTGTTCATTTACTAGAGATAAGGTAAAATGTTCAGTGTCATTTTTAAATGTCAGGTTGAGAATGGAAAACTCTGTGTTTCTGTTCTACCTGCTATAAATTGCCTCAAATATTTACATGTTTTCAAGAAGAAAAAATACAGAAGCAAACATGAACTCCAGAAATAAATTTGCCTGTACAACTTCTAATGTTTTGGCAATACTGGATGGTTTTGGAGATCAAATCATGTTCCCACAACAAAAAACTAAACTGGATCAGTATTTACTAAGTAGACTTATACTGGGGATATCTGTGTATGGGGAGTAGCCACCTGCCACTCTTTAGTCTTGTATTTACATTACTGGAAGGGATCCAGAAAAAAAGTAAATTCAGTTCCTGTGTCTGCCACTGCATTTCCTTACTTAATAAATAGGGACAGTGCTGCACAGCTTTCTTGAGAAGTGGCTTAAGTGACAAAGTTACTCTTCTGTTCTGGACCTACCACCACCTTTCACTCATTAACAGGTCCTGTTATTGTCACCCCACTTTTTCCTTTCATACCAACACACATTGCAAGCTACTTTCTACCTGAAAGGCCATCCTTTGGTTCACTGTTTCTAATTACTCACTGCACAGGTGTATTTGCTGGCAGTGATCCATTCAATACACTCAACACACCTGCTTGAGTTTTCTAAGCTATTTGCAGTGAAAGTAACTAATCTTTTTCTATAGCTCATAATCCTTTTGAAGGAAGTGATGCCATACCTGGTTATCCCTCTGCCTTTTGTAATGCCCTTGCTGACTCAAAATTTATAGCTCTTCACTGCTTTATATCTCCACTCCTGAAGCTAAAATTTGCTGTTATAAGCAAGTATAGTTCCCCTGAATCCATTTATGCCAAGACTGAATTCAGCCCCTGTGCCAATAAAACTTCCATTCGTATTAAAAGTCTCCACTGGACTGGAACAACGTGTGAGTTGGAATTACTTAAATTTTTGTGGGTATGTCCTCTCTGATGATGCTCAGAGATTCATTCAGACACCAATGCAGTCATACAGGCACTTTGTGCACAGACTGTCTGTGGCAGTGGATTGGCTCAGTGGATTAACTTTGAAAGCCTGGAGAAGCTGGAGAAGAGCTGAGGCTGTTCTCAGGCAGCTGATGTGGCCACAGGAGTGCAGAGAACAAGCCTGGCACCAACAGTGTTTCTCCCCAGAGAGCACAGGGCAGCATTACCTTCCTGATGGCCCCAACACCATGGCTGTGTTTCCCTCAAAAGTAAAATAATGTAGAGCTGCCTTTCCCCCTTAGATCTGAGGAAGGAAAATAGGAAGAATTCCTGAGCAGAAATGTTTTATTCTTTCATCAATGTTAATATCCCCATCAGTGCCAGGCAAGGTTCCTTTACTGATAACCTGGGAAACAGCTTTTCTCCAGGCCTTAGGCTTGTACATTCATCTCTCCCTCTGGTCCCAGTGCTCCTCAGTCTGACCCAAGGCAGAGCAAGTCCTTTTAAGTGAAACCACCTTTCCCTAAGACAGATTAGGTAGCAACAGAGTACTCAGATCTGTCTCTCTGCTTCACAAAACTACTATCCATCTATCTCACTTCAAGAACTCATCTTTGTGGGAGGATTAATGTCAGTGGGTTAGTCCCAGGCAGAATTTTAGTCTGGTTTTGTTAAAAAAAAAAAAAAAAAAAAAAAAAAAAAAAAAGAGCTTTCTGCAACAAAACTACAGCAAAATAGACAGGTATGTAGGATTCTCTTTAGGTTTACCAGAATGCTTTTACTAGCATGATTCTTCTGTTATACTGGATAATATTTTTGAGAAACAGCATTACAAAAGGTTAAACATAGAACAGATGTAAGTTATAAAATACAAGCTGATCAAAGCTCAGATTTTGAGACAGATGTGTTAGCAAATGATGATAAATCAGTCCCACTAGAATTGTAAGCAGCAGACAAATGTAACTATGCATGAGTGAAAGTCAAGAGTTGAAAATAAGGAAGGGAAGAAAAAGAGTGGAAACAAATGTTGAAGTTAATTCCAGAAAACTTGTACAGAGCCTCAGCTGACTATATGCTGCAAAAAGGAAATATCTGCTGACATGCACCCAGTTTGATTTCAAAACAGGACTCAAAAGCTTTAAACTTTTAATAGTGGCTTCATATATACAATATTCTACTAATTTCCTATTTATTAGCTGCTCTTCTCAAAAGATTTTTAATTTCAATAGGATCTGTTCTGTCATGATGAAAGCTATACAAGAGGTAGAAAATTTCATAAAAGCAGGAATGCACAGAAAGTGGGAACTATTTCTGGTTACTTTACTGCTAGATTTATTTTCTAAGAGAAAACAAAAAACTTACTCATGGTGTAAGTAAATAAACTAAAACTGTGAGAAACACACTGTTTACCAAGATGTAAGTGAGACAGAAAACATTTGAAAGACTAAGAGAAAGGAGGTAATTGTTAAGACTGTCAGCAGGGGACCACTGTGATAATTTGATCTGAACTCTGCTAACAAATCACTGCACCATTCTTTTTACTTTAGTATCTGTTTATGCTTCTACAAATTGAAACCCCACTGGCAATGCACTGAAGTACAGAGCTCAGCACAATAACACATCAGCCTGGCGATTAGTTCAAGGTGGGGAAGGATTAGTTGACCATCCCAAACCTACAGTCCTCCTCAATATTTTGTCTTTCCCTGCTGAGGTAAAAGGGTGCAGACATATGTAAGTAATAAACTAACAGCCTTCCATCTACTTGAGGCTGAGTGGAAGGAATGCAGAACAAAACTATAAAAAAAATAACAGACAAAGGGGTAGTGAAGACTTGGGGGAACTCAATACCACATCTGCTAAGCTGTGCTGGGGTGTAGCACCAGGATGCCCATAAGTTTTTAAAGATATAAGTGTGCCTTTTTCTGATCTTGCAGCACATGGTTATGGCCCAAGCATGCCAACGTTTAGAACTGACACAAGATCAAAAGGCTGATAAATGAGAGGAAAGGGGATGTTTGACCCACTAAGCCATATTCTACAAGAACTCCAGCCTTTTTAGAGCAATAAGAAAAGTAGTACATTAAAGCATCTTGAATATATTGTGACATTCTTCTCTTAGAAATGGAACTAACATCTAGATTCAGAATACACTTTTACATGCATATATGCACAGACATCTGGATGAGTACATGCTCATTTATGTGAATGTATTTTACATTGTAACACGCTTCTGAAAATCTCATTTCTGAGGAAAGTTAAATCAAAATCATTTGGAAATGAACTTAGTCTGGGGTGTAGTTATTTATGGGTCAATTTTATTACTGGCATAATTACATAGCAACGAGAGCAAGCCACAAAAAGCAGTGAAATTGAGCACAGAATTTGAAAGATGAATAAAGTAACATAGGTTGGGTTTTCTACTTTACATAGTCCGTGATACAGACTCAACTACTGCCACTGTGATCTAAATGAAGCCAGGCTGAGTTCTGTTGGTTTATTTCACCACCACCAGAATTCCACTCATCTTGCCATATCATCAAGCCTTCAGAAAAGGCTTATGAAGTTTTGCAGGCTACAGGCTATAAAAGCAGTGATGTCCATTATTAAACATCCAAACCCAGTAGTTTTAAAAATTATATTTCATAAAGAATGTGCTGATAGCAAATGCTCCACGTTTGGTAACTTTCTGCATGCTGGGTTATTTCTTCTCAGTGTCACATCAGGGTCTTGTATTGCCTATTTCTAAGAAACAGATGCAGCCTCACCCCCAAGAATCCTGCTCTGCTGTGATCTACCCTGAATGCCAGATGAGTCCTCACCAAGTCCCAAATGCTGTGCAGGGAAGCATGCAGCCCCATCAGTGATATCAGAGCCACCCTGCCTGTGTGACAGCCCCTCTGCAGATTTCCCAGGATGCAAGAAATCACACCTGGTCTGCTGACAGTCCTTGTATCTCTCTCCCTCGTGGCACTGAGCAGTTTGGAAGGGAAGCATAGTGTGGAATTGGCTTTCCTTATGTCCAGCCCCTCTCAATGACTTTGAGGCACTGGGTACTCTCCAGAGGAACAACTTGGGATCAGCAGTTCCTCTGCTAATCTCTTCTAAGAGCTTGAGGTGCTCAGCACTTTTGGAAATCAAGTTAATAACTATTAATGACAGAGAAGGATGAGAACCGAGTCTTCACTGTACTCCTTATTCAAGCACTTTTCACATCAAATTCAAGTGGAAATTTTAGCTGTGTTAGATGAGAGGATTGCTGAAAAGGATCCAACATCTTCAAAAAACCCCGAGAAAACAAATTAAATTTGGATGTTAAAGTGATGAGATGTTCTGATTCTCCTGAGGATTCAAAAACACTCTTCTCACAAAAAATAGACTTTTATCAATGTACTAGGGCATGAGGAACAGCTTACAAAAAGTAAACTGATACTTGAGAAGGCTGATGAGAAGCTATTCACCTCAAGTCCATATGTAAGAAAGAAGCATCTGAAGTCCTTGGTTTTCATTATTTCAACACTCACTGATTACAATGTCTAGTATGGGGTTGTTGGCACTTGGGAAAATTAACCAGCACAGATAAGAGCTACTGAATTGCAGAACTTGCCTCAAGTTGACCATCTCCATATTTCCCCAGCATCCTGCCCACTGCAGCTATTCTGCTACTCATGCCTGGGCTGTCTAGTTTAAAATGTACAGGGATGGGTAATTATAGGGCTGTGCCCACCAGCATGTAAGTCACCAAGTAAGAAGGTTTTAATCAGTATGTGACACTCAGTATCTGCTCTACAGGCAGGGGACTTCCCCACTTTGGAATGCTGTTTTCCAGCTCCAGCTGTTCTCCTCCTGCCCAGTTCAGCCCCAGGTGCCAGGCAGGAGGGATGATGTAACACAGGCAGGGAGCTGGTGACATCTGGGAGCAGGGAAGGCAAGCAGGCATGTCAAAAGATATGCTCAGAATCCATTTTTAGAAGTGGGTAAAAATAACATTGTTTGACTCTCAAAAAAAAAAGACCAGGCAGGAGGGAAGTGCCTGTATAGAGAGAGCTGGGCAAATTTGCATCTTGTCAGAGACACAACAAAATTAGCTGAAAAAGCGCAGAGAACACCTACAGATTGTAGGCGATGTTCTTGCTACATCTGCAGAACAAAGATCAAAGCACTCAATAAAGAACTTCAGAAGACCTGAGAAACTACTTTGCAACATTTCAACTTTTTCTATCAAACCATCCCCCCAAAGCAGCTTTCATGTCAGAAGAGTCACCTGCTTGGATCAGGGCACCAAACCCATTCTGTAACATCAGCTGTCAGAGTAAATGAATCTGCCACACAACACCTATCTATAAAGCTTTGCACTTCAGTTTTAACAAACTTGAAAAGAATATCCCTGCCAGAAAGTAAATATTCATTAATATTCAAAATGGAGATACTGTTTTGTGTTGTTCAGGAGCAAATTCTGAGCAAACAGGTTATGTATTATATCAGTACCAGCAACTTTTCTATCAAATAAATGGGAATCAGAGCCACTGTTTCTTCGTTGGGGACCTTTCTTTTTGTTTATTCTTAAGGAGACAGGGCAAATTTTTTTATTATTATTTCTTTTTAATGTTCTGGTGTCTGTTCTGCTTTGCTGCCAGCTCCTATTTTCTTGGTTTTAGCAAAGATTAAGAGCACTGAGGTTCCCACATACATTAAGTTTTACTGATTACTAGCTTTTTTATGGTAAAACCATGTATGTGAAAGTGATAAGACCCTGAAAGTAGAGGGACAGAACTGCTGTGGTGATTTTCCTGCCTGCAATAAGAAAACAAAGCAACAAAACTTTGACAACATCCATTGTCCCCACTGACTGGAGCACACCAGTGTGACAAACAGACTGCTTACCCTGGCCACCTTGGGGGACAGATGGCTTCATTCTGGACCCAGAAGAATGTCCATAAAATTAACACTGACTATATGTTGCTTGGTAAACAAAAGTAGTTTGATTGATGAAGGAAAACTGCAAGAAATCCTACAAAATAGTCTTTCAAAGTCAGAAAAGCCTCTCTGCATACTTAGCTTCCAACCCACCAGTCTAAGGCAGCCAAGTAATTTAATAAATGTATTTTAACGTAATCTTTAGTGACTTCGTTATATTAAAATCCAGTTACTGCACAACAGAATTGTTGTATTCCAAGGGAATACAGTACAGATTTTAACTGATGTGAAAACACACAGATTTTCTTTAATAGGCTCTTAATCCTGCCAATTTTGCTAATAAGATTACTGTCTAAAAGGCAGCTAAATAGACTGTGCTGTTGACACTTTAAACAAAACAAAAACCAACCCCCCAAAAGTGCCATTTCTCCTGAACCAGTCCTTCTCTTTATTATGGCCCCAATCCAGCAATGGGGACTACTTATGTGCTTAAAGTTAATCGACTGCCTAAGTGCTTTGCTGGACCAAAGCCTGCAATAACATAAATCTGAGTGGCCAAATTATCATTACATATCAGAAAGTTGCAAAAAAAAAAAAAAAAAGAAAATAATTAAACAACTGAAGTTGTTGGTAGAGATACTGAAGTGATGATGCAAACCCCATCTGCATTTTGTGCACCCTACTTTTGCCAATCTTTTTTCTGATGAACACCTCTGCTTTCAGCTGCCCACATCTCAACTTCCAGCCCCAAACTTCCAACGTGATCCGAACCCTTCTGTCAGCTCTCTGGTCTGATACCCATCAAAATCTAAATGGAAAGACACCAAATGATAATGGGCTGAAGGATGGGTCTTGGGAAAATGATTTGCAACAGTAGGTTTGCACTAGAGTGAGAATCATTGGAATGGTAGAAGGAAATTATGAAAGAAAGTGAAATGGGAAATTAAAATATCAAAGTAAGGGGGAAATGGGATTTAATGGAGCATTTTTTACATTTCATCTTTTGGGTATTATCTGAAAATATTTGGACTTCCTTTCTTCTCTATCAGTCAGGCCTCCTCTTGAGCCTTAATTTTCATTTAGTTTTTATCTCTGTCAGACAGTCTGCCTTTATATAGTCTCCTTGCTCCTGCTCTAAGAATATTCAGGCTAATTTCCTTTTCCCTTAGCCATTTATCTTTCCTACTCTCAATTCAAGCCTTTGGATGCATGTATCTTGAAGAAGGGAAAAAAAAAACCCTCAGCCTGTGTATGTCATAAATGTGACCAGGAATCAAAATAGCTCAGGGATTAACATCCATCGAAACTGAGCAGTCCAAAGCAAAGTACCCAGGCTGTCTAGACAAGCAAGTGAAAAAAGCAGAGCTGAATTCTGCAAGTGTTTTTCACAAACCTTTTATCACTCTAGAAGATACTGTCTCTCTCACAACAGCCTCAACTTCCACAGAAGGATGTTCCCCAACACCTTTAGGCAGCACCTCAGCAGGGCTGGTTGCCAGCACTGCAGGAACACCTCAGCCTTGCCAGCACTGAAAGGTTTGTCAGTCTGAAAGGTCTGTCAGTCTGAAAGTTCTGTCAGTCTGAAAGGTCTGTCACAGCCCACATCAAACCTCCTGAGTGTGAGCACTGGAGCTGCACCAAGCACAGGAAATGCAGCGTGACCCACGCTCCCGTCCTGGGATGCTTTCTGTGGACATCAGCAGATTGTACTGCCAAAAAGTGGTAGCTTGGAAAAGCAACGTGGAAGCAAAAATCCACATGGGTTATTCCCAAGACAGAAGAATGCTGCTAACTGCCACACAAAGTTTTCTGAGGAAATGAAGCTTTCCATGAATCATCCCAGGGCAGGGACTGCTGCTCCTTCATTCCCCAGTGAGGGGCTAAAACAAGGGAACCACAGCACCTTCACCAGCCTCTTGGCCAGCAGAGAGTCTCCTTGACAAGGGGCTCCCATCTCCCATCCACACCTCTGACAGGTTTGCAAAATAAGTGTTGTGGTCAGGAGACCCTGGTCACGTGTATTGATTTTGGGATCACGTCATTTTGGGATCCACGTTGGCTATTCTCCAAGTTAAGACTGTCAGGATTAGCTATGGAGTATTTTCAGTCCACATTCTAAACATGAAACAAACTGAAATCATCTTTTTTGTTGTGAGAAATGGATTTTCAAGGAGATCTTTGAAAAATGATGGTACCCTCAATGTTTAATGCAACTGAAGTGTTCAAGGACTTGAGAACCATGTGGTTACAATGAACAGAAATGGGTTTTTTTGGGCCCCTGCAACTTCCCTCTGCCATCATAAATCAGATCAAGTAGCTTTGCCTTAAAAAATGGAAGGAACTATAAACATAAGAAGAATGAAATACCAAGGTAAATTTCCCATAATTACCTGGATCCCAAATGTAACTCCCTTATGGTATACATGGTCACATTTCTTCAAGCTAGAATAATGTACTTAAATATAAACAGAATACATAATGAGGCAGATAAAGAATAAAACTGTGAGGTAAACCATGAAGTCATTATTTTAACGAGTATTTTTAAAGGGATCTGGTTTCATACAACAAAGAATATGACCTTGCATGACCCATCATTTAGAGCTTGGAGACGTCTCCAGAGCATAACTGTTTATTAGCTTGCTCCACTAGAAAATAAAGAATTGAAGTGTCTCTAGTTCCATGATGAAACAAGCAAGGTATTAGTTGTTTGGAGGTTTGGATTTTTTTCATAAAATGTGGTTTTATAGATCTTGTGGGTTCAAAGGCTTTCAGAAAGTAGGCTGGTTGTTAACATCTGTGTCATGAGCAGGGAGCTTATGCCTGATAGGAATAATAAGAGAGGCTAAGTTTAAAGGGAGAAATAGCATCCTTTATGAAAACAAACTATGCTGTTTAAAAGGAGACATTTTCAAGAAGTGAACCCTCTAATACATGTGAGAAATCTATTGAACAGAAATACAGCAGACATGTATCTTAGGGTAGATTAAGGATTGCTCACCTCGTTATTTACATTGTTGTTATTGACTCAAGAAAATCTGAGGGAACAAAAGTAATTACAACCTGTGGAGCAGGAAAAGAGGCTGAAAGTGCCAGGCTATCCATGCTGAGGACAGACAGTGTGCAAAAGTGAGAGGTAGCAGATGAAGAGGAAATTGCAAAGGCTGAAAAAAAGCCCAATTTCTACTCAGCCCATGATTACTTCTCCCTGCAAACCCTGCCTTTCCTTAGGGTATCATTTCAGTCTACATCTTTTTTGGCAGCAAAACTCTTTTAGGTTCTTCTCTTCTGCTTCTCTGCTCACTCCCACATAGGCACAGCACTGCAGCACTGCCTTCTCACTTGTGCTGTTAGTAAATCACTGATATTATTTGGAATTGAACAAAAAAAAAACCTTTCACCCCCTCCAAAAGAGATACTGGGGGGAGGCGAGAGAGGGGGAAGCAACAGGTGAAAAGAAACCAAAGTGTCAAATTGCATCCTTTCAAAACTGTCAAATACCCCCAAAAGGTTTAATTTGTAAGCAAGTACTTGAGATTAGCAGACACAATTCACTTATGTTTGGCAGCATTAACTAATTACAGGCTGCAGACTGGAAGCACAGATGCCCTGCCTGCTCTACCAGCAGTACAAAGCTTGTTAAGCAAGCAACAGCATGATGGAAAGCACAGCTCCATGGCAAATGCACACTGACCAACTCTCAGTGCTTTTAATTGTTCACTTTTTAATTGGTATTATTCCTAACAAGAAAAAAAAGGCTGTTCTCAGGGGGCTGCAGAATTATATTTGCCTGAAAGCTTATTCTTTAAATAAAAATGGCTGTCATAGAAAGTCTATTAGTTTCTTCCTTCATCCCACTGAAATATGTTCTATCCCTTGGGAAATAAATTTTAATTTACTGTAATTTTTCTTGAGGTTTTTCACGTAGTATTTCAATGTACACTTCTCCCTCCTCCCTTCTTTTTCCTTTGTGTAAAGACTAAGCTTTTTAAAGATGGTATTAAATCTGAACAAATGAAAAAAAAAAAAAAAAAAAGAAAAGAATGTAAAAATAACTTAAAATTTTATGGAGCATTCTTTACAACACTCTTAATTCAGTTCATGTCTCCATTTTCTAAATAGCAACAAGGAAAAGAAAGCCTTCTAATAAGTAACATAAATTAAATAAACCTTTTTAATACTGCCTGGTGACCCCAGAAGAGCTATGGTGAGAACAGAGTCCACATTTAGTCTACTGCCAAGATGGTGCATTTGGGCAAAAATGAGTCCTTCCAAATGGACCAAGGTTCTACAGAGAAAATACCCAGCCTGAGTGGTGCTTGGTACCTTAAGTTACACCTCTAGATCTGCAAAAAAGAAAGACTGAATGAAGAAATGAAAATGGCCTTGGAATTCAGAAGTGCTGAGCATGCCTGAAATTCTACTGCAAAGACAGGAGCAAACTGGGAATGTGCAAATGCAAATTTTCTTCCCTGTGATCAATATGGCAGCCCACTAACACTCATGCTCCAGGCTGCCAGAAGGCTATTAAATAAAAGCAATAATCCAGACAAGAAACAAGAATGATGTAGCTCAAGATGAGCCATACATAATCAGAGGTTACTACACTTATAGTACCTATTTTTCTATTTAACATCCATAAAAGAGAAGAATCATGGTTCAGCTTTAGCTGAACAGGACAGGACATGATGCTAAAGGAAAGGGCAAAGGCAGTCAGTGCTGACAAGTTGAGAGGAAATGCAAAGGTGGATTGAGTGAAAGTTTCAGAATTCTGTGTCAATAACTGCTGCTTTGCTTCTCTGTCCCAGCTCTGAGCAGAATGAAGTTTCCCAAGTTCTCTGAGAGCAAGAACCCCAAGCCAGAAACACCCACCCCATGCTGGGCCAGGGCAGAGTTTTCCTGTATGTCCAAATGGCACTGGCTACCCCAGATAAACTCACACTACCCCAATTTGCATTTAATTCATACCTTGAGTGAGGTATGAGGAATAGTGGACATGCTGCTCTGGTGTGCTTAGTTTGTTGATATTCAGCCATCAGGTTTTTCTCTCACTTCAGGTGTTGCAATTTCTGTTTCTGTAACTGCATTAATGTTAACCCATCTTCCTTTATCCCCTTTTTAACATGCTCATTCCCAAAACCAGAATATAACAGTCATCTGGTCATCATCATTAGTAGCTTAATGATGCTCCTAATCCAGTCTGAAAAACAACATAATATACTCAGCCCATCTGTATCTTTAACATCATGGTGATGCATGTTTTAATTTAAGAGACCTCCCCCCTAGAAGCAGCACCAACTTTGGAACAGAAATTTGTTAACAAAACAATTTAATCTCTTGTCCAAGTTCTATTTAGTTTCCTTCTTCTTTGTGCCCATATGAGGTAGAAAGCAGCAGTTAAAAACACATCTAGCAGCTAGCATCAGTTGCATTAGAGCATGTCATGTAGTTCCTGCTGTGTTTTATTAGACAAATATAAAATTAACAACAGAGCTATAATGATTTCCTAAACTGGTTCCAACACAAATTTTCAATTTGAGGTCAGATGTATTGCCTAATAAAGTTTTACTACAGCAGTGAAATGGTGGCAGTTAGTTCCCCAGGAATACAACTCTTAATTCACCAGAATTAGTTTTAAGACTGTTGTTCATCACATAAAATAAAAATAAACATTATTATAGCTTCACTCAAAATATTCAGACAATAACATCCAGAGAAGATGGTGTTGGGTTACTTTGATTGCAAACAACACAATTAAAGATACTTGATATATTTACAGTTGTGGCAAATTACACTATAACAGTTTGATTACTTGACCTGATGCTTGTAAAATGTCATTGTGAAGCTATTTGGCAAGTACACACTTTGATTCTATTGCTTATAGGGCAGGAAGCATGAGATAACAGCTTACTATGGTCTTGCACTAGTAAACATTTTATCTTTGTAATGGGAGAAACTGAGGCAAATAAATACTTTTTTTTAGGATATCAATAAATTAAACCCAAAGAGGTGTCATTCTAGTTTAACAAAAACACAGCTGACAGCAGAATGTGTTCCCTACTAACACACAAGTCCAGCAGTGCTTATTAGACTTTGGAATTTGGCACTTTGGCATTTGGGCTTCATCTTCAGATCTTTGGCAGAGAGCCCTGACCAAGCCAGCCAGTCATTCACAAATTGTACTGAGAACAATAGAAATGTGAGTAAAATCTCCATTGACCTGCCTGTAGTTTATAATAAAGAAAAAAACCTTTAATCACACCTCTAAAGCATTATTTTGAACGTGTCTCTTCAGCTGTCCCAAGGACTCCCTGGTGCACTGCAGTCATAGCTGCAATTGCTGCTGGGTTCTTTTCCTCAAGACACCTTTCCGAAGCCCTCAGACACCAAATGGTGCAGAATCAGCACTGCAGGGCAGTCAGAAGGGGTGAATATTTGGGACAGGTGGCAAAATTTTATTGCTAGAAATGGTTCCTACTCTACTCCATACCCACAGCCCTCATCAGGAGAAGTGTCCTGCCTGGGGGTTACCATCAGAATGCTCAAATAACAATAAGGTGGATAAACTCAGCCAGTATGTGCTTACTCATGGAATATTTGGGGAAAACTCAGTATATTCAATAGCAGCAATAACCTACAGATACTATCAAGTGTTCCAGATTACCAGCTCTGCAGAAGAGCTGCCAGCACCCAGGGTGATGAAGGCACTGGTGGGGTGAAACTTGCAAGCCTACAGTGCTTAAGGATGTTATCCAAGCATGGGGAATTTATGTTTTCATACACACCACAGCCACTGACTGAAATAAAAAGATACTGTTACACTGAAAGAATAGATTTAAGGAAGGACATTTAAAATTTCTGCATCGTCTCCTCTGTGTCCAAACTCCCAAGTGTGCAATGCAGTAAGCACATAGTCACGGATTTTATCCTCTCTACATTTAGAACTGGGAATCTGAAATCAGAGTACCAAATTTCCCAAATTATATCAAATGACCAGAACCATACAGATACATTTTCCATACACAGCATGGGGATATACACATACTAGTGGTGTAAACACTGTGCAGGGCCTCACTGTGGCAAAATGCAGTCTCTCCAGCCCTGCAGTCTATCAGTATCTCCCTACAAGGAATTAACAAAGCAAGATCAAGAATTCCAATTGCTTTCAGAAAGCTGAAGACGTTCATCAGCAAGGAATTGTGTCCTTTCAAAGCAGCAGCAGTACCTGCTGAATGGTTTCATCTCTGTGGCTTTCTGCTCTGTTTTTCTAACTCCTGAGCTCTATAAAAGCAGATGAGATGAGGTTGTAGTGTTATAGATCAGCTTTCCCTCCTCTCCTCCTTCCTCCTGTGCTCCTTCTCCCCAGTTAGAGAGCCTTTGGGGTTTCATTATTTAACTTTCCCCTCAGGCATGGGGATAACACCACTGGAGCCATTTTGCAGGCAGCAGGATTCTATAAATGAGGCACTGACTTAAACAGCCTCACACAGAGACAGTGTCAAAGTTCTCAGCTATTTACAGGTGACATCACAAGAGATGCCTTCTGAAGCACAGCCAAAACAAGTACCATGTACAGATTAATTTTTCTTGTCCAACATCCATAAGAAAATAGTCATTCCACCCTTGCTTCACTTCACAAAACTGTTTCTTCAAGCAAATCTCTGATACAGCTGCACAGCAAGTTCTTTCTGCCTGTTGAACAAACTAGAGTTTGGTTCTCCCTAAGCAAGAATTGAGCAGATATTTGTGGGGATAATTCTCTCACCCATCAGGCTGGCAAACTGCCCACCCTTAGTGAAAGGCTGCAGCAAATGAAAACACTCCCCTTTCTCAAAAAAAAGAAAAATATAGCAGCTCTATACTAACATGGCTAAATAATCACTAAATAATTAATCAGGATCTGACAGTACCACCTATAATAAGAAGCCATGATGCGAATTAATTAGTTTTAGCTTTACATTTTTTGGAACCCTTTGGAAACATACCCAAGATTCAGGAATAAGACCACAGTATTTGGCGGTGGAGTAGAATTATATGGACTATCTTATTAAGCACTGTATATGATGCTTAAATGAAAAATACAAAATCAAATTGTATTTTCCAAGGTCAAGTAATTTTAGAAGCTTTCCAAACTCATGGTAGGAAGGTGCTCATGTTGATAGCTCCTGTGAAGGGAGTGACTGTGGTGATCCTGTTTGCAGAGCTCTAAGTTTGGAAACCTAATGTGCTGACCCAGACAATATCCACAGCCTTTGAAACATCTCTCCAGTCCTCTGTTAGATATTCATGCTACGCAGAAAAAAATTGCCATTTATTAGCATACATTTGGAGTTTATTTCCTCAATGTTTAATCAGGCATAGTAGTCATTAGCATATATGAACACTCCTTTTCTAGAGCAGTTTGTGTAGAATTCTCATTTGAGTTAATTACTATGTAAGATAGCTAAACTCTAATTAAAATTCAATGGCACATGTAATGATAAAAATTTATCAATACTGTGCCTTTCTCAGCAGTTACTTTTATTAAATTACTGAGCTTCATTGTTTATTTCTTGAAATTAGGATTTTAAATCAGGCTGCTTTTAACCTTTTAAACCAAGCTGCAGCACATTAGTTTCACTAGGCCTTAACTACAGTTTTTTCACTTAATATTTTAAGGGAATAAACACCTTTCAGCTTCTGTATTTACTCACTGCTGCTTTGCTGTAGCGTTAAAGATATATTTCAACATCTAGTCCTCAGAATATAAAAAAAAAACAGATTAAAACTTGCCATCAAATAAAATATTCTTTAGTGCAAACACCACTGTTTGTCTGCTTCCCAGACACTACTGTAACTTGCTGCAAGTAGAATGAACAGCAGATAATGCAAAACCTCCTTGGTACAGAGGTAACCTCCAGGTAGCTCCAGTGTTGCACTTGGAAACCTCACCTGGATGTTTGTTATTTGCATAAGCATCTAAAATACTTTGCTCAGGCAAATGCTTTTCTTTTTTTTAGAAAATGTATCTATATTAGGCAAGTCTTATGACTTGAAAATAGAAAAACATCTTTCTGGATTAGTTCTGTTTGGGTAGGGTGAAATATGTCTTAGAAAACCCATGTGTGCCAGGCTCCATTCTGAGCTCTAGTTATGCTCCTGCATGCAGGATGCACTGCCACAAACTAAATATGCTTTTAAAAAAAGCAAAAAAACCCCAAAAGAAACTGATTAGCAAAACCTCCTTTCTGCTGCACCAACTGCAGAAGGCTATTATTCTCAGACATAAAAATGACTAATCACCCTTTAATCAAGTTATGGTTAATAAAGTCATCCAATTTTTGCTTAATCATGTTAATATTCAGATATGTTAAACAGCAAATCCCTTCAGGCATGCAATCCTGTTTGCCAAGTTTCAGCCTACAACAAGGTGTAAACCTCTGGAAACAACCCCTTGGCAATGCTGCCAAGCCTCTGGGTATTGGAACAGAAGTTGGAGTCTGCAGAAGCAAGGAGAAAGGCAGAGCAAAGTTACTCTTCAAATCTCTACCATACCTAAGGTACTCAGAAGGCAATTCCTGCACCCTACATTCAGTCCTTGCAGATCCCTTTCTGCTGTATAAGCAACAGAGCATTACAGAAATAGGCAGGGAGAAGAAAGATTAACTAGAATTAATTATTATTAGAGGATAATATTTATGACAAAATACAGTTGATGCTTCCACTAATAATTTCATTATAAAATATCAGATTCTCAGAGACATTTGTAATCAGGTTTATTCAGTTGTTTGTTTTTAAAGGTGCTTTATGACTTCTGAAGCACACCAAGTGATAAATAATGCATTTCCTCAGTGGTGGTGGGAAAGCTCAGCCTATAATTAGCAGACAAAATGTACACCCATGCCACTTCCATCGTCTCATACAGCCCAAATAAAAGGCTGGCAAAGCCAAACACTCCCAAGAACTTTATTCTTAAAAACAACCCCTGTTGCTTCGAGTCAGCTTTCCTTTGACTAACTCTTTAAAGTTAGAGCCTCCATCTCTTTCCCCAGCTCTGTTTGAACACCCCCCCCCCCTCCTCCTCCCCTTTTGGGGCTGCCAGCGTTTTGTTGAAACCCTCGATCCCGGTTGGTTCCTAAAGAGCAACTCGGGGAAAAACTCCTCCAGGAAGGCCCCTTGAAAGGCAGAGCCTGTGGAGATGCTGAGCAGGGTCCCCAACAGAGGAGCTTTGTCGGGCCATGCAAATGCATCCCTGCCCAGCAGCCCGCAGACAATGCCCGGGGAGCTCCGATCCATCTGCAGCTATTTGGTTAACTCAATGTTTCGGACATTCTTTCTCTTCCACAAAACACTGGATGTTGACAGCTGTGAATTTTAAACAACTCTTCTGTGTATGTTTTTCTAATTTTGGGTATTCAGATCGTTTCCCCGGCATCGGGGGCTGAAAGCAGAGTGCTGGGATTCCGTAGTTTAGGGATTACATGCTTCTCAAAGAGTCACAGCCACTCGGACTGAAAAACAAAGTGGAAATTAAGTAGCCAAAGGAGAGAGCTCCAAATGGCAAGAAAAGTGGTTATCTTAGAGTTAATACGCAAAATCTGTATTTATATGAATTACCATTTACCATCCCTGTAAACTGTATTTTGCATGGGATACATAAATTAGCATAAAGCATGGAAATTTTGTTTGATTAAACCACATTCTGATCACTCATAATCCTCTTGCACTTTGTAGCGTTCCTTTAAAAGAAAAACTGCAGTATTTTTAAGGACAAGTTTGCCTTCAGTCAATTAATCAAGTAAAATATTTGGGTATCAGCAATTTGTCCATGTAATGAATGAAGATTTTACTAGGTCAAAAACTAACTTAAAACAGATGCTAGTCTAGAGCTACATTTCTGTGTACATTGGGGAAAAAACACCAACGAAAAACGCAGCCACCAGTTAAAAGCAGCCCTGTAAAACAGAAAAAATAAACAAGCTTTCTTTTTCCAGTAAAAACAAATTAGAAAGGACTCGAAAATAGCATCCCGCGGGTATCCCGTGGTGATTCTGCCACGACCACGGATAGGTTTGCAAAATCCAAATATTACAGATAGGTTGTCATTAAGCAGTTCTGGCCAAAAATGAGTTTTGGATTTACTGCTGAGAATTCTGTTTAAGCAGCACCAGCATCGCTGTCATCAGCCGTGCCCTGGGAAAGGAGCAATCAGGGAAAAACTGGGAGTCGGGATGCCTGGCTTTCATTCCTAGCTCTGCCACTGTGAGACCTGCAGAGGCTTCTGCCACAGTTTCTTCTCCCTGAATCCCTAATTTTAAACTGGAGCCATAGCTTTTTATGTAGTAGTTAGAAGAGTGAATCCAATTTCAGATGCACTCCAGTCCTTCCTGTGAAGTGGGGAGGCTCTACCCTGCCAGCCCCTGTGCATCTTCCCAGGAGCTGCCCCAGCCAAGAGGGGACTCTGAGGACACCCCCAAAGTGGAGAGCACCTCAGGCTGCTCCATCCAAGAGAAAAGCTGGGAAGACCCTGCCCTTTCCAGGAGCCAGGCCACTCTGACACAGCATCCCAGTGCCTTGTCACAGTTGTGTCCTGACTTTCCCTCACCAAGTGTTGAACTGGGCTTCTGCTCCAGTCCATCTGCTATTCTCACGCTCACCAACAAGACTGGAATTCAAGCCTGCTTGGGCTATTCACTGCTCTTCTCTGCTTGAGGCCTTGACCCCTCACCTTTACATGTTGTCTTCACATCATTCACAAAAACCATAGTAAAAGAGCAAAGCATCATTTTCCCTGCTCTGGCATCAATCTCTGCACTTCAATGTGACCCGCTCCCTGTTGACATTTTCTCTCCCTAATATCTGCAGGAACCAAAGAAAGCAACAGCAAGGCAGTTTTGCTTGGGGGAGGACAGGAGGTGCATTTTGTCTAGTCTGAAAATGTGTTATTCCTTCTTCCCAGTCATTTATTGTTCTTCTTTTGGCATCAGAACAACATATTTTGGACATGAATTTCTCTGCGGGTGTTACATTGGAAATTAATCTCTCTCCAAGGCATAAACGGTCCGGGACAGTTTTGAAATCTGTGTGAGAGGATGGAGAGGAGGGGGGGAACGTGCAGAAATGAGGCCTCTTGACAGGGCAGGCAGAGTTACCCAGCATGTTCCCACAGCCCCACATCACCTGGCCTGGCCAGCAACTCCAGCACTCTGGCATGGCATGGGAAGTTGGCTGCCAAGGAGAGGATGAAGGACGGGCTCGGGCACATGCACACTGATCTACAGGGCACATTGCAACATGCTCATTTCAGCATTTACCCCCTCGTCTCATCCCCACCCTGGTTACAAACACCCACCGAGGGGCAGAGGGAGGAACAGGACCTCTCACCAACACTCTGAGGTCTGCCACCATTTCAGAGGCAATTCCCAGCAAAACATCCAATTCCAAGCACTGCCTGCTCCTCTCCTCCTGCCTCTCGGGGTGGTTTCCTTCCCATTCTTTCTTTTTATGGTGCAGTGTATTCAGCTGAGATGGCGACACAACCAACAAAGTATTACAGGTTCAAGTCCCCCCGTGCTAGCTACTCTTTAAAAATCAGAAATAGGTAAAAGCTGTAGAACTTTGATCCAAAAGAAGGGTGAAAAGTTTTTCAAAACACGCGTGGGATTTTTTCTTCATTAGACAAAAAAAGCAGAAATGTCTCCATTTTTTCCAAAGACGTAAATTCTAGTGAGTCATCGGGAGGCATTAGAAACCACCATACACGTAGCTGCTCAGGCACTCCTCGGGCTCACAGTGACGCTTCACACAAACAAAAGGCCTCTCTCTCTCTCTCTCTGGGCAGATTTACACAATAGCTTTACACTGAGCCATTACGATCTATCATGTAACTGAGTGCTTAATGACTCTTTAATTTAAGGATTATTGGCACAGAAGTTGTAACAGCTGCCTAAGAGTTACTACACAGAAGCAGCTTTCCAAAAAGATAGCACTTCATCATTTTTATATTTGCTGAACTACCCAAAGATGCTGAGTGACTTGAAAGACAGAAAACATTCAGGAGAAGTAAACTAGAATAGACTAATATATACTAGTAGTATATACTAGTAGTATATATTAATAAAATACTAGTAATACACTAGACCTAAGTGAACTGGGAGAAAAAAATACATAAATTGTAACATTCTTAGTTGAGACCGGATTTCTTCCTATTTATTTATAGGAATGCAAAAGCTTAAAAAAAATAGAACTATTTTATCTCAAAAGAAGCATTTCAGACTAAAATCCCTGTAATTTTCTGTTGAAGCCCAGGAATTTTCTTTTTTCAGGAAAGTTCTAAGCACCCTTGGAAAGAGCCCCCCACAAAGGTAGCACTGACAGAGGTTTCATGGCAAGTCACGGTGTCACTGTAACAACTGGCACTTGAAAATGGAGGAGAGTTTGTATCAGGGTTGTGTGCTTGTATACATTAAATATATTTATTTATAACCCCCTTAACAATGAATATTTCTGCTGCCAAACATTCAGAGACAGAGTTGATTTCCTTTCAAGTAATTGATGTAGGCTTTCTTCAGGCCCCTGTCCAGACAAGTTCTCTGCCGTGGAGCAGGAAATCACAGCGTCAAAAGAAAGCTGAGTGCTCCTTCCACCTGGCCTGGGTCAGCCCCTCCAAAACACTGGATTTATACGACTGCTGCCAAAAGCCCTTGCATTTCCATGCCCTCCTGTTGCTAAGATAAAGGATGTTTCCTACTGCCTCAGAATGCCGTCCTCATTTAAAACTCCAGCTATGTTCTGACAAAACACGCTGCTGTCACCCCAAATTGAGCAAATGAGCCTACGTCCTACAGCATAAAGACCAAAAGAGTTATTGAATATCACCCGGGGAGTACCAAATGAAAAGGCTCCCATTTCTTCCTGACCTTTTTGGGGCATTTTTTCCTGAAATCGGCCGAGCCCTTCAGCCTTCATTTCTCATGCTGTCTGCAGTAGCACAGGAAGGACAGCTTGGGCTTTGCTGTTTCAAACAGATCAAGTTTTGTTAAATAACTTTTTTTTTCTTTTTCTGTTTTTTTCTTTTTTTTTCTTCTCCTTCTTCAAACCCAAAGCGGAAGAGAACACTGTGAAGAAAATGGAAACTGGCAAAGAGCTTTAACTTCAAATAGCCTTATAAGTCAGTGTTGATGTGCAAAACTAATTCTGTTTTTTTGGCATTTAAATACAACCCGACAGTCGTGGAAGGGAGGGGTGATGGTGGGAGAAGGGCAAGGCAGATTACCAGCCCAGTGCAAAATAAGAGACATGTAGCACCATGACTTCTGTTTATCAAATTAAATAAGGATTAGGTTTATTGGCACTGAGCTTTATAGGAGAGACTTTAAACTTGCACTGGAAAATTTCAGGAAAGGGACTCGTTGACAAAAAGCAGTTCTGTACCACTAGTGTCTAGGAAAATGGTGTTTTGCTTATGCCAGAAGGGAACATTTCCATAGTAGAGAATCCCAAGCTGCAGTAAAATACATGTGTAAATAGCACCATTCATTTAAAAAAAAAACAAAAAGAGAAGTACCACTGAATATAATGTATCTAAATATTTGTTCAGCATTAAGTGGTGTTGTCTAAACAAACAGAAAAGCCCCTTTTTAATGTAGATTTGCTCTCCCCATTAGGAGTGCCAGCCACATACTTACTACTTGTTTATTCAATGCCTTTCATTTCCTAGAAATCTCCTGTGTCCTTTTAGAGATGCATGAAGTAAGCACTGTTCTGACATCAGGTATGCATATGATCCATACCTAAATCTGTTCCAGCTTTAGCTGCCTGGAAATACACCGATGGGAAAGTCCATGCTTCTCATCCTTTAAGGACAAGGATGCAGTCCTGTTTCTCAGCCTGAAATTACACCCCACATGCAAGGGTCACCTTTAAGGGCAGCAGAAGACCCTGGTACAGCCCAATCTCACAGCTTCAGCCTGCAGACAACTCTGCTGTCTCCACCAGTTGAAGTTTTCCTCATCCCTGCTGCTTTCAGAGATGTCACTTGGGCTGTTGGCCCAAAGTATTTCATAGCTAAGAGGAGGAAACTCTTTTCTACCACATGAAAGAAGCATCAGTGCAAGGGGTCAAGAAGCACTGGAGTGGGCATTGAGTCTGGGGTGGCTTAATAATAAACTCAAAATGACTTAAAATGAACGTCGTGTTTCCATGGTAATGGATAGATCTCTCTTCAGAGTATCTTGCAATGTAGAAAACATTCACCAGCAACATTTTGGTAGTAATCTTGCTAATGGAAAAATCATTAGTATTGTTCAAGATGGTGATGACACCTGCTTGCATTAATTTCAGACCGACCTCAGCACATTGGTGGGTCAAGATAAAAGCAGTATGGTGCCCAATGAAAAGTAAAATAAGTGAAGACACCCACTTATGCCATGTTTTTTTTAAAAAAAGATGACAACTGGTGGTTGCTAAGGTGAACTCCCAAGACCTCTTCATGTACCTCTCTGATACCTGCTAGTAAATCCATTTTTGCTTCAGTAAGCTTCCTCAGCTGTGAGGAGATTTGAATCTTTTCAAACAGATACAAAACCTATCAGCTCCTGAGGTCAGCCTCCCTTAATGGCAGCGAGGTCTGGCCAGTTGCAGACACTCTTAACAGATTTGGCAGCTCAGGAACACACAGTAGGAGAGGTCCTGTATCTTGCCTTTATTCACAGGGCTGCTCTAAGGGTATGAACTGCTAAACTCTGTCAGCATCACTTAACTTAGAGGGCTCCTTAATATGATCTGGTGTTCCAGTTGGGGGGAAAACCCCACCCTTCTAAGGACTACATATTTGGCTTTGATCCTGTGACATGTTCCTGAATGGAAGCATCTGACAGGACCAAGATGTAGAGTGCTTCCTTTAGTCTGTGTGCCATCTGTGGCAGTCTGAGCAGCACTGTCACAGCCCCTTCGGCTGGCATCCAGGACTCCAACAAAACAGAGGGGTTTCTGCTGGGCTCCAGAAAGACTGGAAAGAATTTCTCAGGGCTCTTTCCAGAACATGGATTTACCTGTTCCATAAAAAAAAGGAGCCATTTTAACTTGAAATCAGAAATAAAATTTAAAAATGATTTTGGCTTACTCTTTGCTTCAAAGAAACTATGTTAATATTTTGATTTAAAACCCTGTAAGCATTGGTGTCATTTTAGCACAGAAACAGATGCTAATTGGCCTGCCCAGGTACTTAAAACTACATATATGCATAAGAATTTTTGTTAGAAAAAAGCCTGCAGAGATGTACTACTATTTTCCAGGCTCTCATGCCTTCTGTCAGATAAGAGACTCAGAAAGTCCATTCACTTCAGATCCTGCAGTTTTTAAAGCCCAGTCTTTTCCCAGCTGTGAATTCTGGGGATGACTCAATAAGACAACTCCACAGTTTCTGAAAATCCAACCAGAAATAAAATGCAGTGCTTTTGGTATAAAATTGTCCCTGCAAACATCTACACCACTCAAAACACTAACTAGCTATGAGTAGGAGTCAGTATTTGTTATGGATATAATTCATATTCAGAAATTCTCTGGTGATTTTCTTGAAAACCTGATTTAGATTTGACTTCTCCCTGTGTCATCAGAAACTGCTCTGCGGGTTTCATATTCCTCTTCTCTCTTTTATGCACTGAATCTGAAAACCATTCAGCAGAATAGGACTGCTGTGATATGTTTCTAATTTAACAAGCAGCAAAGCCATACAGGAGGGAAATAAAAGATTACCTTGAGGGAAGACGTGAGGGGGAGCCCATTATACAAAGATGTGTCAAAGTGGACAAATTTCATGAAAATGACCAGCATTACATCCCAGGCAATTCTGTCTTCATATATTCTAGTTTCTTACTCGTGTTCCTTCAGAGGGCTCTTTGGTCTATACAGTATTAATTGATCCAGAAGTGTCCCTTTTTATTTCAGATTAGGGAAAATGCACACAATAATGAATAAGCCAGAAGTAAGGAGTGATGTGTTCTATAAACATGCAACAGAAGTGAGGTTTCTTTTTCTCTTGTGATTTCTGACTGTCAACACAAGCTCTCTTTTCCTGTAAACAGGAACCTAAAGGCACCGACTATGTCAAATAAACTCCCTGCATGTTTTTAAAAATTAGTTTCCTTGAGCCTCACAGCTTGGTGGCAATATTCAAACATTTATTTAATTCCTGTCAGTATTCCTATGGTACCATTAGTGTCTGGAAAGAAAACTACTGAACTGAAAACATTTTCAGGTAAAAATTTTCAATTTACAAACAGACCCCAGGTCTCAGTAGAAATGAGTGTGATCTATCCCCCTCTTTTCCCTTCAGGCAGAAAGTCTCCTGCCATCAGCATCCTAAATGTATTGCAACTAAACCACAGCCTAATTAAAAGACAAAAGACTTTTTGGTAATTAATCTTTCCGGCAAAGAGCATCTTCAACACTTACTTGACAAATAATAGCACTTGTCAAGAGATGATAAACAAATGTCAGGACTGGGGCTTTTTAGAGCAATTTAGAATATTTGATGTTTTGGTCTTTGGTGCTCAGTGTCAGCCAAACTGTGCTAATGATCTCCAGGCAAATACACACCAGTTACAAAATCTACACAGGATTTTCTGAGGGAAGTGGCTTGGCCTTTCGCTTTCTGACCTATTTTCCTTCCATTCCACTTCTGCACATCCTCTCAGCTTAGTGCTGGAACCCACAAATCAGTTAAATGGGATAAAAATAACGATAAAAACTCAGTGCCTGTAGCTGCCCTCAAGCTACAGAAGGTGCAAAGAACTACAGTCTTAATTCGCAAAACTCTTTTTACATATAAACATTCCTTTTAGGTAAAGGTCAAGGTACATGAGTTTTTGCATTATGCATAGTGATTTCCACTTTGGCTTATTCGTTGGTATAAAATTTATGATGTTAGATTTCATGGCAGTTAAAGCTGAGTTTGTTCTGTTTCAGAATGACACCTGGGTAGAGAGAATAACAAAGCTTCTGTAATAAAATGGCCCTACATTTTTAGGCCAGCTCCAATAAAAGACATCAGAACAAACATGTTCAGAGAAATATTCCAAGTGCTGAGGAACTAGAATGGGAGGAGAGCTGCACAGTGTGAAATGAAGCATTGCAGCAAATCACAAAAAATTATTTATCTGTTTGGAATCGGCATGTTCAGAAAAAAAATCCTTTCTTTCTGTACTATTGCAAGGCATTTGATATTCAAAAGCAAATAACCTGAGAAAAATTCAAGACTGCTTCTTGCTGCTTAATCCATTTACAAGAAAGAGCAGGCTCTTCAAGGAAATAAAGGTATAAAACTGCATTATATTTGTTAATGTGTGTAACAGCTAATGATTTGTAGGTGACAGTATGATTATTTATTATGACAATGCAACATCTTTAGTGAAAATTGAGAGTCTTAAGGTGTCCTGTGCTGCTCATTCATGCAAAGAATTCTTGTCAAATATTTTAATGAGACGAAAAGTATGGCAGTCAAGATTAAAAGTCAAGGTGACCTTTAACTGTGGAAAACAGTATCTACATATCACCTTACATTTTTTTTTAAGGTCATCACTTCTCTCTTGAAGAGTCATGCCAGAAATGGAAGCAGGCAGCGCACTGAGAGAGCTCATCATGAAACCCAGCCCTAGTTCAAAATTAAGCTCTGCATTACACCTATTTTAAATTACATGTGTCCTTTAGTACACAATTCAAACACTTGCTGTGGTGTCTGGCAAAACGAGTGAGGAAACCCCACGTTGCAGAAACAAGGGATGTACACCTGTCAGGCAGCCCTCAGTAAAGCAGCAGCACAACATCTTAGGAATTGTCACTCTTTATAAGGAACAAACTTGCCAGTGACCTGGCCTTGGCCAGGGCGTGCTGAGCCAGCTGGAAAAGCACTCTGATAGACACCTGGTTGCCTCTTGTTCTGAAGAGCCTTTGGGGGAAAGAGAGAACGAGCTCAGCAGTGACCTGTTTTCTACTGTCATGCTTCAAGCTGCCCAGGTTAGCTGAGCAGATCCCCTGCCTGTGCCCGACTATGCAGAGGTTCTGCTGCTCCAGCAAAATCCTTCGCAGCCAATGTGACCTTAGACAAGTGCCAGAAGAGCTTGGAAATATTGTTCTGGTTACTGGAGGTGAAGTACCCTCAAATCATCAAATAGTGGGGCTTAGGGAGAGTTGCTTGCCTGCTGAAAGCAGCCGTGCCCAAGGGCTGGCACCCTGTCCCACACACCCTTCATCAGAACACCCCGAGAGGCTGTGAGCCTGCCTGCTTTTTCCTCTACAACTGGGAAGAGAGGCAAACCTGGAAGTAGGGAAAAGCCACCCAGTTCCTGGAAGGCTGAAAAGAAACTCAGAAAAAGCTCTCAGCAGGTGGAAAAAGGTAGCATCTAACAAGAGCAGTGGAGAGAGAGAGGCCTCAAGGCTGGTCCTGAGTACTGCTGAGAACTACCCTCTCATTTACATACTTTGCCTCCAAATTTATTCACTTATCTCTAATCTTCACTCACTTTCCCTCACTGAAAGCAGTTCAGGTATAACATGACATGAGAGTGCTGATAAGGTTTTCAGATTATTACAGATTAGTGTTGGTTTGGGTCCAGCCAGCTTGGCGTGAGCTGCCCATGAGCACAGGCAGAAAAATTAATGTTTACCTGCATCTGTCCACAAAAACACATTTTTAGTTACATATACTAAGTGGATTATTCACAGAGCATCATTAATCATTTTTATCACTACCAAACATAGTCTCAAACACAGACAAAAACGTGGTTCCTAATTGCTGTTATGGAGACAAAGGAACAGAGGAATAGGAGATGAAAATAAAGCACAAGGTGTCAATTCTTCTGTACAATTATACATTAAATTATTTAATTAATGGGTGATATAATTTAAACAAAGTTCTAAGTGAATGTTAATTATAACACCCAAACACAGTAAATCAGATTTAAGAATTTCTTCAGAAGAATGCTGTGGATAAACTTGCTAAAACATGCAATAATGACATCAATTTATTAAAATATGACTGTTTCAAATTAGAGCCTGAATTTGCTGCAGCTATAGTTTTAATAAGGTTGGAGTTCTCTCCCACTAAGAGTATCCATTTCTTCTAAAGTCTCATTTACTGCACCATCAATTAATGAACTGAAACAATCCACACATTTCTGCAAAATATTACAATCTGATTAAGTTAGTAATGATGGATCTTCTTTTAATAATTTCATTTATGTGACATATATAAAGTTCAAAGGAAGCTCTCACCCTTTGGGCAGGTGAACTTTCTGTATCTTTCAGGAACCTCCAAGTTTTGTGAAAGTTAAAGAGGGAAACATGGTACTTTTATATTTAAAATATTTTTGCACTCTTACGGGTTGGCTGCTAAGATCTGAAGAGTGGACTAAATTCCTACAACTGCTGATGCTAACCCTTTTCTGTTCAACTCACAATTATATTAACACACTAGTCTGCTATTTTGGCTTTATTGAAAAGTGCACAAAAATCCTTTTTTAGCCACTGAGGAGACTTGGCACCAGTTATAAAAGATTTATTGATCCAGTACTAACTAGAGTACATTACAAAAAGCCAAGTGCCAAACAGTTCCTTTGCTCCAGATAGAGATTTACAAGCAAGGGAAGGAAACAGGATTACTAATTACCTACAAAACTCTAAAAAGTTGCATGTTTCTAATTAAGGTCTTGCAAAATAAATAGTCTTTCTATAGTCTTTTATATTAAAATCTTTTCTCTAATAGTAACACACACACACCATTTTCTTTAAGAGAGTCCTGAGTTCAGCTTTAAAGCATCTTTTTGAGAAACACCTACTGAAACACTTGAGAAACACTTTGGACCCATTTTCCAAAAATCCACTACCAATGTGCAGGTGCATCTTTTGGAGGTCCAGCTCCACAAGAGAGAAGTCAACAGCCAAGTAATGCATTGCTTGATTTCAGCCTCAAGGTAGACAAAGTACGCCAAAAATATAAAACAAAACCAGGATGTATAATTTAAAATGTACTTGAAATACACCAATTATTTAAAATATAACTAGGCATTACTTCTGCATTTGAGGTCTATTTAAAACCTTATTAAGAGCAAAGGGGATAGAAAACCAGTCTGTTTGATCTGTTTTGAAGCTATGGTAATAGGAAACAAGTCTTCCTGTGATGTCTCTCAGGACCATCAAACAGCCCTTTCTTACAAAAATAAATCCACAGCTGTATTTGAAACCCTTAACCTAATGCTCACAGAGAAACCTCCCTTGTAGACACAGTTGTTTATTAAGACCAACCCCAGTTCGGTTCCCAGTCATATTTCAGAGATAAGCAAAAATTATAGAAATAAAAATGTCTAGCAGGTAGTTTCATTTGCCTCTTTTATTACAAATCCATATTCAGATATGTTAATATAAAGATGTACAATCCTACATAAAGGGCACAAAACCTGACATCACGACACTGGTGGCTGAGCAGTTCTCTTATTGTGGCAGCTCTTATTCAGCTATTTCCTAGTGCTCTCATCAGTCTTTTGTGTGAAAGTCTTTGGTGAGAGTCAAGTCTGAACTGATAAGGCCTTAGAGACATAATCACTGGCCTTCATTTTCCATTGACAGTCCCACACAGCCAATTCACAAACATTTTCATATTAATATTGAGCAATTTCCCTACATTCTAATCCATCAAAGTAGGCTATTAATCCTTCCCCCGTGCTCTTCTCTATTCAAATGCTAACAATTTTCTTCTCACAAGCTAAAACATTTGTCCTACAGCCCCTCACACAAAGACACTGTATTGTCAGCAGTGATTGATCAGAGTATTAATATGAGGGATGCAGTGTACATTGTATCAATGATCCTGCACCTATGGGGAGGAAAAAGGCTTTTTTAAAGGATATGCCAAATGCAAAATATAATAATTTCTCAAGGAACACTTTAAAATGTTCTGCCTGATGCCATTTATGGAAATTTATGAAGATTTTCAGAGGGGTAAAATGCTTTCAGTTTAGAATACAAAATAAATAGCAGGATGCTCTGTGTGCCAGCACCTTGTGGGGAGCTGGTCCAGGCTCAGGAGCTCTCAGGGGAAACAGCAGAACACCAAAACCCATTTGCTTTCTAATGTCACTTTTGCACAAATGGGGAAAAAACCCAAAGCCAAACCAATAAAAAATAAATAACTCCTTAAGGAGAAAAACCTCTCATCCTCTGGACTGGCAAAATTAAACAAGTCCAGGAAGCATTTCCAGCCCTTGGCCAGCAGGTCCCTCACTTTGGGGCCACTGGTCAGGTCCCAACATGTTCCTGGATGGCCAGGAGCTCTGCCAGTCCCAGGCACTGGGAGAGGTACCCAACCCTACCCAGCTGAGCCCTCCAAACCCACAGCACCCCAAACAAGATGAGAAGGGAGGGGGCACCTGTGGGATCATCTCTTGCACCCCAGTTTCAAATAAATTTGGGTTTTTTTAAAATTAAAGTAAGGATATGGAACATTAACATTCTTTATATGCAATCTTAGCATGCTTTAGGTCTTCTTTGTTAAAATACAACTTAACCAGCAGCTTCTGCTAGGACTGCAGGAGTGAGTACAGAAGAGGGATGGATTGTCCAAGGGGCAGTGGTAGGAGGGTGGGTGAGGCTGTCTGGGAGGTGTGGGGGAGGCAGGCTGGGGCTGCACAGAGCTTTCAGGGAGCTGGTACACCCTGGCCCAAATTAGAGTCATCCCTGCACAGTATGATCCTGGCCCAGAGCTCAGTTCCTTGCAGTCCAAGCCCCCCACACCTCTGCACATCTCCTCCCCTCCTTACAGTGCCAGGGAGAGGAGGTAGAGCCAGGGGCTACCAGCAAAGCAGAGGCAGGATGTTTGGCCTCAGGTCTGCCCTTGGATCACCAGCGTGCAGCTGCACAAAGCATTTTGAAAGAACTCACAGCTGGAGGACTGAGAGATCCAGACCTCCTCAACCATCCAGCATCCAGTCACCCACAAAAAGGAGAACTATACTCATTTCCAGCAGCACACGCTACAGAGGGTGGAGAGGTAGGCACGTGTATATGGTTGAATATCCCCAAAATAAAATAAACAAGTAAAGCTACATCATAAACTGCAAAAATTCAGCAAAACCAACATCTCAATGCAAGTGTGAGAACATCTGAGTCCAGAGAGGCTGGAGGGCTGAGACATATTGTATTCAAACTCACATATATCTCTTCTAATCACAATCAATCATATCACAAATATGTTTTATATTATTCTATTAAACATTAATTCTGTTAATTTTAATTTCCTCTTCCTATACACTCTTTCCTGAAGAAACAATACCAGACTAAATCACTGGATTTAACCCACATTCCAGCTCTCAGCACCCTCTGTCATCACACTGACGTCAGGACTGAGCACCTGAGTGCTTCCTACAGATCAGGGAGATGGTGGGAGGGTTCCTGCTAGTTGTTAAAACAATGTCAGGGATTAATCTAAAATTGGGATTTTCTCAAAAACCTATGTAGAAAAGAGGAAAACAAAAACAATTTGGAGAAGAACTTTTTTTTTTTCTTCAGTATCCAAATTGCAATGGACACAGGGAGAGAGGCCTGAATGTTGCTGCCTCTTGCCAGGGTGATCTTGCCCTGGGCCCAAAATGCCCCACAGCAAGATCCATTTTTAAAACCTCCATGTTTTTAAAGAGCCCACGTTTCTATGCCACAACATCCTATTTCTACATAATTTACCTTTGGTACATTATATCTTTACAATGACTAATTAAAAATATTTGTACTTCAAAGCCACTTAGGAGCTCTTCCAATTACTTACATTAGTATCCTGGCAAACAGTCAAACCTCTTTAATGTTGAGTCAGACTCCTGAACCTGCATCAAAAAACTGTCCAAACAGCAGTTTTGCTTTTCTCTACTTCCAGGCAACTGGCAAGGCTGCCACGAGCTTTCCTGATGTAGGAAGGAGCAGGAGACTCTCCTGCTGCCTGGCAGGAAATCCTTCCTGAGGGAGATGACTTTTAGGGCTAACATGCAAAGCACCATGGAGTCCCAGCACCTAACAAACACAGGGCAAGAGGCTGAAGGAAGGTGTTCTTATTTATTCCTGAGGCCACTAGATCTACAGGATAAGATGCAGAGAGCTGTCCCTCTGTTTGGAAAGGGTGGGACCAGGACCTGCAGGTGTCCCCCGGGCAGAGTGGGACAACTCAGAGCATCAGTGCTGGAGCAGCCCTGAGCCCAGTGACCTCCAGGCATGTGCTGGACATCCAGCCTTTGGGATGAGTTTGGAAACAATGGCTTTGACCATCCGTGTTGTCAAATGTCTCACAGCAATTTTATATTAAGGTTGTTGGCTCTAGTTGAAACATGGCCAAGGGCATCAAGGTTAGGCTTCCACTGATATAAATTAAATGGGACAAAATATTAGCCATTTCCTGCCCCAAACTGTTAATGCATTATGATGGGTATTATGAAATATTAATTTCCAACCCAGAAATAGATTTACTTCAGTTTTAACTGAAATAAGCTTTGGTTTGTAATTAAGCTCCTGTGTGCCAGAAGAATGATTTGCTTGGTGCTTGTGATACATGGGCATTACACTGTTTATAAAATCCCAAGCAGGATACTGTTTGCTAAGGCTGCTCTGGTGCAAAACAACAAACCCCAGAATTATATAATTACGAAGATCAAGACTCTAATAAGCAGAAACAGAGGGAAAAAAATAGATACCAGCTACTAAAAGCTTTCTTTTCAAAACTAAAGCACACACACAAAAGTCACCACTGATCTGGCAGCTCAAAGACCCGAAAATTAAATAAATTTCACTTAGAAGACCACAGAGAGAACATGGAAACCTTAATTTAGGAATTCATGTTTGTGAACTTCCACTCTCTGCACCTGCCATTACCCCTAAGAGCAGGAGGGTTTCCCTCCCTGCTGTGTCCCCACGGATGCTCTCTCCTGCCCCAAGTGTAGCAGCTTCCAGATTGCCCTGCAAAGACTTCCTTTAACTAAACTTCTGTCAAACACAGTTCTTGTTGTTTTGTGATGAGGAAAGATTTCTTTTCAAGACAGAACTGGTTCTACTTTAAACAGTTTCATGTTTCAAAAACTGTCTTTAGCTCCTTTGCAAGTGGTCTAAGCCAAAGTAAGTGGAATTTATGCTCATCTCTGGAGAAAGACTGCCAGTAGGAATAAAGCACAGGGTTATTCATTTTTCATATGTAAGTCAGATTCACTTTATCAGTCTTGAGATTTGACAAAGTATCATTCAGAATGATTCAAGCTCACCTTCCACTGGACTGAGTAATCAGATTAGACCAGGAAACACACAGTGGCTCTTCCAAACTTCCTGCAATGCTCCTGAGGAGCCTCTTCATGGCTGTCCTGTGACGTTGCACAGACAAGACTTACAACAACATCTCACAAATTTCCAGGACTGGAAACCTGCAGTTTTAAACCAGAAAATCTGGACTTTTAATCTTGCTAATGTTTACGAAGGCCATGCAGTCATTCCCTGGGCTGCAGGAAGCACCAGTGTGCCAGACAGCAGCTGCTGTCACGTTCCCTGACCCTTCTCCTGGCAGCATTGTTCCTGAAAGACACAGCCTCTAAGGTGATGTCTCAGCACTGCATTCTTAATTAGTTGATTTTTCTGACAGTGGTGCAGCTTCTGAGGTATAATAGAGTAGATGAAAGACCTTTAAAGATACCTGGGATGACACAGTTTAATTTGGCTATAAGTTTTTTGGGGAAAAAAAAAAAAAAAAAGACAGCTGTATGAATTCGTTCAGTAGTACGAGAGGCAGAACAGCAATTAAAAACAAGTCAGAAGGAAAGCAAAGGTGTATTTTAAAGTCAAATTTCTCAGAAAAATAGTAGCATATTCTTTTCTACAAGGATAATACCATAGATTTCAGCCTAAATATTAGCATACTGTGAAGAAAGAATACAAAGGCACTTCATTGGAAAAGAAATACTCATATGTTGATACTTTTTGTCTGGATTTTCTTGTTTGTTTTGGCTTGAATTTTTTCCTTTATCTAGGGTGAAGTGTATTTTTTTGCACCACACATAAAAATGTGATAGCCTTTGTGATAAAAAAGTCTCCTGTTATGTGAGTTAATATAATTCTGAGAAGAATAACTTCAACCAATTGGTGTAGTGCCTGACTGCACGAGTGAACAAGGGTTTCTGCATCCAGTGGTCCAAAGTCTGAATGCTATGCAGGCTGAATAAGGAGATGAATTTAAAATGTGTAAATGACAAGTTTGAAACTTGACTGGATCAGACAAAAAGATGCTATATTTAACACTTCACCCTCTAGGGTTGGTTTGTTTTTTTTTTTTTAGAAGACCTTATTTTTAATCAGTTGAACAGAATATTCAGAAGTGGTTCCCAATTGCCTTTGAACTTGTCGACTTTTACTGAACTGAAAATAATAAAAGTGCATTATGGCAATTAGGGTAAAAACGTATCTTAATATACTATAGGTAGATTCCTACATAATTACAAGATGGAAAGGGTAAAAATTAATGGAAATAAGTTTTGAAGAATCACATGTGAGAAGACTGGTAACTAACACAGTTTAAGTATTTTATAGAAGGTTAATCAAATATTACCCAATTTGTCTTTGATCCTGCTGAAATATTCCTTAGGGCCTGCTCAGTAAAGTTCTTCAGTGACCTTCTTGCTTGACTAAGGGGAAAGTGTGGCCTTTCTATTTCAAAATACAGAAAAATATCACACCACAATAAAGCAATCAACCAGTAGCCTGTGTGCTCCAGTAACTGGAAAGGATAGAAAGTCAGTGAGTAGATAATTATTCAAGGTCAAACCTTTCTAGTGTGGTGCCAGAAAAAAAGCAAACAGTGAGGGTTAGCCAATACTTCACAAACACTTGTTTAAGGATTTCCTAATTACTATAAGTGGTTCCTCTGGCCCTGGCACTTAAAAAGGCAGCTGTATATGCATGATGTCATCCCTTCTGCCCATTATCTCTGCAGTAAATTTAGAGGATTAAGAAGCAAGGAAGGCTAAATAGTAAAAATAACAATGATTTTTTGTGTTTCTTACCATTAAAAATTAACTAAAAATAAAAAGGCAAATCAAAACCTGGATGCAATTAACTAGCAAAGTATGCTTGAACATTTCTGTCCAAGAAATCAGAAAAATACTGTTATCCTTCACATGCCTTTCTGTTTAATGACATGTATGCAGCATGCCCACATCACAGCACAGTTCCTATTACCTTACAGCTTTAAAGATATGGATATAAATCTCAAGCTGATCAGCACAAAAATAAAATCAAGAGTTTTAAATCACCTGGAGCAAATTGCAGGAGTGATATTCAGTACCCTGGTAGGGCTCTGCCCTATTCAAGGCTGGAAAACAAAATTCACAGAGCTTGTAGCTGGGCCACTCTGAGAGATGCAACCCCAACAAAGAACCTGTAATATCTGTGCTTCCTGGACACTGCAATTAACACTCCAGCTGACACAATCAGAGGTTAACTTCATTCTATGGCCCTTGATCAGAGGTACCCTGCCAAAACAGAGGATGAGTTTGGAGAGCCTCAACAGTAACCTGGCACTTCTGGTTATTAACTCTGCCTTGCCTTCTCCCTTGATATTATCCAACCAGCCCTCTTATTTCTGGCAAGTGATTATCATTTCCCTCATTTCCCTGAAGAGTTTTAGGATCTTCTTACCCACTAGAATTCCCCCCCACCCCTGTATTTCCTTGGCTCTATGTCATCTGTTTGCACGAGAACATCATCACCTCTCAGGATAGGTCATGCCCAAGGTGGTGTATTTGGCTCATCCTTCAGCAAGAAAATTAATTTCTCCTTCATTTCTGCTACGTGATGGGGAATCTACCATGGAAGCTACTCCAAGGAGCATGACATAGGTGCAGCATGGTACAGAAGTGTAACTCCAAGCACAAAACCTCTTGTGAACAACCTCATCCTTTCAAGCGACTCTTTCTTTTCCCTGCTTTCTAGAAATACTCATTAACCTCTAGAAATATTTTATGTTAAAATAACTAAATCAATTCATCGGGTGCCACAATAACTTTACAAGTCTCTGCCTGAGTGGGAAGCTCTGAAAACCATGAAGGATCATAGAAAATGACTGCAAACTAAAGGTGGATCAACAGTCCCTTTCCCATTTTGGGAGGGTGGTGATGAACAGAAAATACAGGGGAAATAGAAGAAAGGAAGAGGCAGGCATGCAAGAAGGACCAGAAGATGAGCCAGAGAGCACTGCAGACAAGAGGGAGGAAATGATGAGGAGATGAGAGACCAGACTTGTCTGAAAAAACAAGCACAAGATATTGAAACTACTCTACATGGAGAACAAGAAAAAAAAAAAGTGTTATCAATTGACATTATCTGCCATTAAAGAGATACATACATAACATTCAAGCTCAGAAGAATATAGAATGAGTTATTCCTGCCCCAAGGAAAATACAAATTACTCAGTCTAGCACTGATTTTTTCAGACATAACTGAGGCAAAGGAAGGACCAACTCCCCTGCCTCCTTTCTCCCCACACAACCATGACTGTCCTTGCCAAATGCATTAAACAGGTGAAGAACATGGGGAAAAGCAGGAAAATTAAGACAGCAATGTGGTATTAGGAAAAAAACAGATCTTCCCCTGTGACTTGATGTGCCACATGCCTCAGAAAAAATAAGTTTGCTAGTAAATTCAGACCAGTCATTTCGGGTGTATGGAACTGTTTTAGCCATCACCCAAAGGTCAAGAACAGTGTAATCGAGGGCATAAACCAGCACAGCAAGGATGACTTTTATGGTGCATAACTAAAACTGGGAAGTTTTCCACTCCTGGTCATAGAGAGTAAGAAAGGGAAAGTTTTATGCCATAACCCACCTTTGCAAAATGACAGGCTTTCAATCAAGCATCCAAAACCTTGAGCTTTTCCCTCTGTGTTTTACCATTGGATCTGTGTTTTGCCATTGCTATCTGCTATCTTAATGGATTCTGTTTTGGCAGAAAATAATTTTTTCTGAAAAAATTCTCCTCCAAACACTTTGGGAACAGGATGGCCTGCAGTAGTTTAGCTGAAAATAATGCCTTAGGAAAAAAGACACCATGAGAAAGGAGCAGAATTTCAAATTGCCATAACAGTAATAAAATACCAAAATTAAGGTGGGCTTTTTATTTATAAGTAACTGCTTTCTTCTACCTTTTCTAATGTCCACCTCTTAGCATAACAAAGCTTTTCATAGCTTACTAATGGCTCCCTGTCAGTAGTGCTGAGAACTATTATCACTGCTCTGCCCCTTCACATGGGCCTTTCAAACATCACTGTTTCACTTAATTCTTTCACCTCCTTCAGTTCAAATGCAATAAAAACCTTTCACTGGCTGACAACTAGAAAGGCAGAACAGCCTCCAACTGCTGTATAATTCAGGAGGGCTCTTTCTCATTTTAATTGGCTGCCTAATTGGAATGTTTATGGGTTCTGCGATAGCTTGGGATGAAAAGGCAGGGTGAGCAATTATGTGCTCAGCATTCCTATCTGGCAGAGTTAATAGTTGTGGGTTTTTTATTTAAAAAAAAAAAAAAAAAAAAAAAAAAAAAAAAGAAAAAAAAAGAAAGAAAGGAAAAAAAAGCGCTAAAGTTCACTGGAATGCCATGTTTTTGTTCTCAGAGAAATACCTTGATTTGAAACAATGTAATCCCCAAATCAGAAATTATGTCAAGCTGTGCTTATCCAGTAGCAAGTTTGAGCTTTTGGAAGCCTCTTGGCTCCTTTTTGATGTTAGCATAACATGAAGAACAGGAGGCTATCTGGTGGCTGTCAAGTTTTTAACTGCTTGCTCTCTGACTGGCTGGAGATAAGATGCAAGCAGAGCACTTGATGGACTTGATTAATTCTCTGGAACGAAGGTTTGTCTTTCTTGGCTCGATGAATGACTTCATTCTGGTAGATGAGGTCACCCAAGTCAAGGCAATAAAGTTTCTGATATTCACATGAAAGCCAGTTTTCAAAGCTGCCAGTCCCTAAAAAGAGGAGCTCAAGTGTTTTCTCATTCACCTACGTTCTAGTGGCAACATCCAGCCTCCTCTCCTATCAGTGGACAAGAAGTTCTAACACAAGATTTAAAGGAAAGAAAAAAAACAAACAAAAAAAGACACACTTTGCTGAAAGACACAAAGATTTTGGGGAAGTAATCTGTCAAAATGCCAGCAGGAAGAGAAAAATTATTCTCTTGCTTTTTACACAGTTGCATTTTCCCCTCCATCCCTCCCTGCACTTTCTCTGTGACACTCCAGCTGAAAACCTCTGGGAGCAAAAACCAGCTTTGTGGTCCTGTGCAGGGGGCAGCTGCAGTTGTGTTTCCAACTGGGAGAACCCAAGTTTTACAAACACAACACACGGAAGGATGCTGTGCTCTTTGCCAGACTTGTATTCTTGCATGCTTTGAGGTTTAGGGGTGAGTTTATGGACTACTCTTCACAAAGCAGTCCTCATCTTTCCTCTCTCTCTTTTAATAAATACCACTTAGGTTAAAAAATTGCCAAAACTAATAAAAAAGCTGACTTGTTTTGTCATTTTTTTTACATTCTTACAAGAGTTTGTACAAAGATCTCCATTAAACTTGTAGTTTGCACTTTTCAAAGTGATGTTAATGACGAGGGGTCCCTCCAGTACTTATTACACCCTAGTAAATACAGTAAGCAACCCAGGCAACAGAATTCAGCCTAATCCAATGTAGAGTTTTATCACTTTCAGACAACCCAAAACTGTTTGGTCTAGTAATTCTAACACATTTTGCATCCTTCTGTTCCAGTCAAATTGGGTCCTTCACTCTAAGTATCAAGCAATGCAGAGTCCTGGGGATTATTTGGGTCATTATTCTAGCATTTCAAACTTCTCACAGGCTCAGTCTCCCACCCCAGACTCCTTTTCCAGTGCTCCAGTTCTCCAGCATGTGCAGTCACAGTTGGACATGAAAGAGTCCATCCCAGGCAACCAGAACAGCAGCAGCCACCCCAGATGTGCTGGAACTCTGCTGGTACCACACAAAGAAAAAGGGCCACAAGCTACAAAGACTTTGGAGCAGAGTGGTCTTTTTTTTCTGAATGCTTCCATAGGTACTGGGGAGAAATCAGGAGGTGGTTTAAACATTATGGAGGTAGAAGTTTACCTCAGGTTGTATTGACATCTGGAGTTTGGAAACCTGGGGAAGTTGTGCCTTGTTTGGAAGGTCAGAAGCCCACACACCACATCAGAGAGCTTGGTTCTGCCTAGAACATACTTAGGAAATGTTGATCTGGTGCATGCCAGGAGGGGTTTCTGGCCACAACAGCTCCCATGAAGTTCTCTCCAAAGGACTCATTTTCAGATTCACATGCAGCCAAATCATACAAAAATAAAAAATTACGAGTCCTATCCTTGCCACATCCAGATTTAAGTTAACCTATAAGAGGCCAATTTAGCAATTAAATAAAAACCTCTTTCAAATCAGCTGTCAGTGTCAAACACCACCCAGTCTCAAACTAATCTTTGTTCACATTTACCAAAAGATTATAGCTTGATGATATTAAGAGTATCAGCAAAAATCTGATTGCTCAACATGTCCATCTCATTTTATGGGCAGAGGCGATTCAGAGAAACCCATATGTTTGGGAAGTGTCCAAACATGTGGATGCTTATGGCAAACCAACAATTCTTTGAAGTACAGGGCTTTCTAAAGTCCAGGCAGAAACCTAAAATTTAATAGTCAACAAAACAGGCAGAGCTTGCTAAACTCTGCAGGATGGGGATATGAGAGGAGGCGTCTCTCTGAAGTGACATTATATGCCCAGATGTGTTGTAAGAGAACAAGGATCTGTCTTAAGATGGCCTGTAGACCCTATGAACTTCCTTGTTTCGTGACTTTAAAGCAAGAAGAAAAATAAATAATGAAACATATTAAAGTCATTATTGTAGCTGTGTGTGCCTTCTGAAGGTTTGGGTTTTTTTAAAGCTCCAATACTTGAAAAAAACAGTGCCTCGTGAAATGAAATGCAGCAAATCTATACTGAAATCTATTTATATATATATATATATAACCAAATTTACATATGGAGCTCATTGTCACAAGATATTATGGAAGCCAAGAGCTTAGCAGGATTCAAAAAGCTTAGACATTTATGTAAATAATAAGAACATCCACAGTCATACTGGAAAGGAGAAAAAATATTATAGCTGATACTAAAACTCAGACTTGAGGACATGAGCCAATTGCCAGCTACATTGGTTTATGGAGAAAATCCCCCAACTGACACTTTTTCCATAGCTGTCTATTATAGGTTTCTTTGCACCTTTCTGTAAGCATCTGGTGCAGCCCAATGTCAAAGAGAACATCCAAATCTGATTCAGTCCAGCAGGTGTTATGTTCTTAACCTAAAACTCTTTAATGTAAAGCTGTCATGAAATATTTTGAACAGACTGCTTATTCCTTGCCTAATCCTATAGCATTTGGCAGCTTTTGAAATGGGTAATGGATATTCCACAGTGCTATTGCACATCCACTGAGAAGAGGCTGCTTATTCACAATGGTTTTTTATGTCTTGTGCCAGGACCTTTTCTCCTTTCTGTGGGATCAGACTGCACGAGCCATGCCTCCATTCCACCCCAAACAGAACATTGTTCTCTAAAAGCTCCAAGTTTTGCAACACCACTGAGAAGCCTCAGGATGCTGAGTGTGAGATGCCACTCCCAAATCCCAGCTCCGGGAGCAGCTGAAGAAATCTGCAGTTGGAAGTGAAGAAAAGATGAGTGCTGAGGATCTGTGCTACAGAAAAGGTCAAATGAAGGAGTGCTGTGAGGCCATGAAATTATTCACCTTCCTCTTTTGAACACCTGAGAGGCATTTACATCTCTAATGATCTGGAAATATATATTGACAACAAACACAGCATTTGTTAATAATAAGTGTGAGTGAGCACAGGAGGAAAATTGTGGCCTCCCTCCTTCCTCCATAAACTTTGCCTGTCTTACTCTAACCATCACAGCTTGATCTTTGCTGATGTTTATTAAGTTTAAATATCAAATAAAATTATTTTACCTGCTTGGAAGAAAATGTCACGAATGTGATAACATATTCAGAGGAAAAGTCAAAACGGCCCTTAGAAAAAGAAAAGCATAAATTCCCAGTGCTGAATTTATGCTACTTAGCATCACATTAAAAATATTCAAAATATAAATCAAAATTCAAGGGTATAACTTATATTCAATTCCAAATTTATGGCATTTTAAAACAGGATGATTTCCTCAAATGTGCAATAAATTTGGTTTTGTGGAATTGCACATGCCACCTTATCATGACAGTTGCTTTATCTACACAGTCCACTGAAGCCCAGTCACTTTATATAATCTGAATTCACAAATCAACTGTCGTCTTCACTTCACTGATTCATTGCTGATGGGCCTTTCACAAGGTAAAAAATCCTTTCCGAGTTGACAAGAGTAATAAATGGAGAGGTGAGAGCTGCCTCTCCATCCTGCTGTTCTGTTGTGCTGCCGATAGTGACACATGGCAGAATAAGCTCATAAACCAACCTCATCCTTTGACCTCTGCAGAGTAAAGGGAAACAGAGGGGCATTTAGGCTGATGACTGTATTTAAAGAGCAATAATGACTAGATAAACCTACCTAGCCCAACCAAAGCTTGGAAAAAATGCAGTGGGTTTCTGTCCTTAATGTGACGCAAAAAATGCTGAAAATGCAGCTATGGAACTTTTGGAATAACTTAGAGCCCCACACAGCTGCACCAGTGCTAGAAGAGGCTTAACAAAACTATGCCTGAAAAAAGGGATAATGAAAATATGACTGGGCTTTTTCTAAAGGTTTCAGATTAAGCAGAAACACCAGACAAAATCAGCAGCTGAAGCAAGCAGAGTGGCACTCCAGGAATAAGCAAAAGCTTTTTAATTTAGGACACTAGGAGCAGTACTGCTCAGGAGAGAAAAGGACAGATGAATTAAAAATAAATATGGCCTTGTATCTCTAGTAAGTATTACAGTAGTGAGTTTTGAATTATTAGGGATGATTCCTTTTATAAACAATTAGTAGTGATTAAACATGACCTGCCTCATTATTTGCCTCCTCTGCTGAGGGTGTAAGTTTTGTGCAGCAAAACCTGGGAGCTGTGAACTCACCCTGTGTTGTGTCCCCCCAGGTATTGCCTCCTAACCTTCCCAGGATCTGCTCAAACACTATTATAAGGACCTGGGCAGACTTAGGGCAGTATGTATAACAAGAATGAAATGCAGAATAGCATTAATGTTTAATTTTTATATTCATCAAGTTGCTGGAGTGACCACTGCTCTCTATATCCATTGGGCACAGCAGTGCTGGAAATCCAAAGCAAGATTCCTCACTCCCAGAAGCTGTGGTATCACCTGTTCCACCCCAATTCTGCTTCATGATTTTGGGCATACATTTGGTTATATAAGAGCATTACAAACTCCAGTACTAGCTGAACATGCCTGGAAATACAGACACACCTGGCTGAAAGTATTCTCTGGGAAAAAACCAAACCCACAACAAACCAGAACAAAACCAAATACACCTTCCTTGCTTGGCAGCACTGACTTCTGTTCACACATTATTGTAGGGTGATGCTCTAGCATCCTCACTGGGTCTATCTCAAAGGCATCACAAACACCACCACTTCCATCCTTATTTTGGTTAATGGTTTGTTAGAAGCAGTGTTTGAAGTTGGATGAGGGTTCATGTAGAGCTCAGGGCTTCAGTTACAAGCAATATTCAGGCTACCGCTCAAGTTAGGTAGTGCTGAAACTTCATGAGCTGAGGACAATGAGAACTAAGAAAAATAACCCAAATTAAAGGTATTTTCATCATCAGGCACTATTCTTCTTTTGTGATTTGTTGCAGCGACTTCACCCATCTCCACGTTGTCCCTGCCTTACCTCCCATGTGTAAGATGCCATAATTCACCTTTCCAGGCAACTCCAGAAAGTTTGTAAGGGGAAGTTCTTTGTAAACAAAACAAAAATAAAGGCTAAAAGTTATTTTGCTGGGGTGTTTTTTTGTTTTTTGTTCCTCCAAAGCACTTGTCTTTACAAAGGAATGTAAAGTCAGATGCTCATGCTGCCTGATTATCTCCTGCAGTTTAATTTGGCTTACTCTGAAAATCAGGTGTACTGTTTCCTAATTAAATTATTCAACAAAACCTTGACTATAAAGCATTCTGGTGAAGCCTATTTAAGAGTATGACTTGATAAAAGCACATTCTGCAGTTTTAGTTTACATTCCTATATGAGTGGGGACGTCATTAGTTCATACTTTACACATTAGGGCTTCACAGGGGTTTTTTGTTTTCTTCCTTCCCCTTGCCCTCCTGCCCTCCTTTCCTTTCCCAAAGCTAATTGTGAATTATATAAATAAAGAATGCCATGCTTAGATCATATCAATTCATTAACTGTTGGCAACATTCAGTTCTGATTTGAAGAAACAAAAAACCAAAAACAACACACAACAAAAATTAAATACAAAACACCATCCCCTCAAAAAAAAAAGAACCAAACAACAAAGCAGGCCTCAACAAACAAACAAAACCAACACCAACCCTCAACAAACCTAACAGCAATACATCATGAGAAGAGCACTATTTCAACAGTTGGCCCTTGTTCAAGCTGCATCTGGTCACATAATCTTTTAAAATGCGTGATTCAAGTCTCAATTTAATTATGTAATAGCACAAATGGAATTACACTGCAGATGAAGTGCAGTATTTCAGCTCCAACACGTACTGGAGTTGTGTGACTGACCCAACCTTATTTCATTTGGTCATTCTATTAGAGGTCTTCATTTGAATGCAAGAACACGCAGCAAAAAACAATTTCAGTACATTGCCTCCTCCTCTTCATCTAAATTTTAACACTTGCTGGGCTGTGTTATGAGGACAGGTTGTCAGGCAGCTTGTAAAGGTTATAATTCAGTATTAGCAAACATTTTCCTTTTAATTTCCCCTAACTCCTTGTGTACCTGCTTGCAATCAGATACACCTTTTTCCCATGGATGTATCTGTGTGTGCATGACCCTTCACTGGCATGGAGTTAAAGTGGTGCCTTGGGAGCAACAGGAAAACCAAGATTTTTCTCTTTCACCAAAGTGGAAATGCAAAATCCTCCTTAGCCAAAGCCTCAAGACTTGTATTCTTCCTGCTCTGCACCAATGCATGCTTTCACCCCACACTTTATCCTCATTTCTCCTCTCCTTTGCACACCAAAAGGTACCCAAATTTCTTAAGAAACAAGGCATCCTGTGTCTGGGACCTCATACTGATCTTCCTCACATTTTGGAGCTATTTCTGGCTCTCTGCACACTCAGACAGATGTCCACCAAGTGTGCTCATTTCGTGTTTTGAAGCTTTTTTGTCCAAACCACTACATATTGGTTAGATAAATAAATTTGTATCTGTATTTAAGAAAGGCTTGGGGAAACTGCAAATCAATCACTCCGGGTCTGGTATTACAGCAACCACATGGACAACCATGTTTTAAGTATCTAGAAACTAATAAAAAAAACTAATGAAACTAATCCAGTCAGTACAGCTCAAGAGAGAGAATCTGGTGTTACAGCATTTAAATCCATAAAAAATTCATCCTAGTGCTCAGTAGCAGTCAGAAAGAAGAAAACCAAGTAAAAGGAATTACTTGAAAATTCAAGATTTGCTCACGTTTTGAATGCTGTGTGAAATGCTGGTATCCTCAGCTAAAATTAAACCAAAACCACACAAGGGAGATGAAGAGTTTTGTTAGAGGGCTGTAAGCACTCTAGGGTAGGGAGTGTGGATGGGGACTGATCCACCTTCCACTCCTGTGGAAGAAGAAGGAAGAGGAGGAGGTTGTGAGAAGTCAGGAGTCCAGAGAGGGACTTCCTCAAGCTGGGAAGTTCTAGAGGTACAGGAGGATGCAACACTCATCTGCTTCTGAATTGCTTATGGCCAGTGTTAGGAGACAAAAACACCAAGGTATATGGAACTTTATTTTGAACCAATGAAGCCACAATAATTTGTCTTTGTTGGCTGAGCTCCAGCTTCTTAGCCACAGGGGAGGAGAAGACAGAGGCACTCTGGCATTAGCATAAGTTTTGGCAATCACTCCTGAAAATGCCATGCAACACAGCTGCAGGAAACAGGTCAGACTAAAATAATAGAAGGTTGGTACAGAGCTGGTTATCAGTTTAGCTTTATGCTTGTTCCCAGGGACATTCCCTGTGTTGCTCAATTATTTCATTACCAACCAAAATAATAGAGAGCATGCATGCAAACTTGAAGACAACTGCAATATATACATAAGGGAAAACCATTCCCTTGTTGTTAAAGAAGCAGTGCTAGGGTAAAAAAAAAAACAACAAACAAGGCAAAGTTTAAACTAGAGCAGTGCATGTAGAAGCACAGAAATGGCTTCCAGCACTTGGCCCTTTATTTCTGAGGCTTCAGCTGAAATATTGCAAGACCCTATGTAGAAAAAAATGAAAATGAAACCAACCAACCAAGTGCCAGTATAATATGTAGATGGGTGCCCACCTAACCATAGTCCAGGCAACAGCAGCACATGAAACCATACGCTTCAAGGGAGGGCCTGAGGGCAAAGCCAGAGGTTTTCCTAATTGGAATTCATTTTTATACTTGATATATTCTTGGGACATAGCTTCTGTCATTTTAGCAACTGCCTTAAATTGCTTTGCAAGCTATGAAAAAGTAGGGAAAATTACTGTGCTCTATTAATAGAGAAAAACATTGCACCAGTAACACCACTCTGGGTCACCCTAGGAAGCACTTACAGCAATTGTAGCTAAACATAATTATAAAAGAAAACCCAGCACGTAGTTTTATAAAGCTTTTATGATGGGTATGCACATAGCAGCCTGCAAAAGTATTCCTAACCACATGAAGGTGCAAGACAAAGCAGCACAGGAGTTCCTTAGATGACAACTGTGATCCTACTCAGTGCTCATCTGTCACTCATGTTCTGGAAGATGGTCCACCAGAGGCTGAGCAAGTGTCAAGAAAGTAAAACTTGGCAGTAACCAGCACAGGAAGATGGACACTTCCAGTTGGCATCTTCTGCTGTTTCTCCATGCCTTAGATCTCCTACTTAAAATTTCTTGTACCTCTCATGCTCATTCCTTAAGTGAAAAATGTTATTAGAGTGTAAGATAAGGCACACTAGGGACAAAGTGATTTGACTAATGGCAAGCAGAAGGTCATTAAGAAATGAAAGAGGAAATCTTCCAGAACTGTGAACTTCCCCTCCTGTTAACCAGTTTGACACTTCCCACATCCATGGTTCCAACAAGTACATCCTCATCATAGCATCCAGGAACCTTATTTCCTCATCTGCAGACTTAACATGAAGTACATGAGAAATTCCATATGATTACCCAGTGATGTAAATGTTCAGTCACAGGGAAGTGAAGCCTGGGCACTGTGTCCCAAGTGATGCTTTACACCATTTGCTAAAGTGCCACTGCAGCAATCTCATCTAAAAAAATGGTCCCCAAAACTGCAAATGCAAACAATTTATTACAGTTGAGGAACATCAGTGTAATCAACTTCTCTTTGATTATATGGACCCTGTAATCAGAGCCCTCTGAGAATTTTTTGGCTACTTTCAAAAATATCTGAAATTTACTCTGTAAAATTAATGCACAAGATCTGAAAATTCTACCTTAGCAAATACAAAAGGCCATTTGATTAGCTACAAATAAAACCCCCTTGAGCTAAAATGAATAAGGTTTAAGCTACTTCAAATTATTTTCCCGCCTGATAAAGCCATTATCACATTTAGAGCGTTTACAATGCAGAACTACATTCCTTTGATCATCTTATAAAATTAATTGATCTTGCTTATCTATTGTACTATTTTAAATCATTTTAATTGAGGACATTAGGAGAAGTAATGGTAACAACCAGTGCATTTATTAGCTACTGACGTTCAAGGCAGCAATGTCATTTTCATAATCTGAATTTCTCTATAACAAAATTCCATTCTTAATGGAATTTACATATAGATCACCCCCAGCCACAAATAATTTACTATTACTTTAAGTCCTAAAGGACAAGCAGGAAAACTGTGAAAAATCACTCCAGCCATACTTAATTTTAATTATTCTTTTAAATCAGATAGAGACCCCGAAGTTAAATTCTCATAATTAAATAGAAATTAAAAGTTTCTAAAAGCCTTATTTTCAACTCCGATTTTAAATGCAAATGAACACGTATGAAAAAATTCCCCATGAAAAACTGAGTAATGTTTATCTACAATGTTTTTGTTCCACAGCCACAAAACTCCTCCATCACCTTGAGTTCCATGGAAGCACTCAGTTAAATACTGCAAAAGGCTGGGTGCAAGGGTCCACTAATCCTCTTTATCAGGGCTGCCCTTGCCAGTGTCTGCAGAGCTGCCTGGCTCATGTTGAGAGTCCTAATACTTCTGTGATAGACTGAATTTGTAGGGCCCACCATGCCACAGAGCAACTGTGCCCATTTGAGAAGAAGGTGCCTTCCTAATAAAGGAACATTCCATCATCACCCATTTGGTTAAAATTTTTATAGATATAGATACAGATATAGAAAGTGAATTGTGCCTAGCCTAAAGATCTCCTTGAAAACAAGTTTCATCTCCAGCCTTAAGTTATCTGCCTGCCCCACTGAGTTCTAACATTAAAGACTACATATAGACTTCTTTAATCCAGTCTACTGTTCAGCAGCACAAACAGAAATACAGATCTGCAGCTCAAACACACACAAGACTGGGCCAGCATCTCCCTGCCTGAAACAGGTTCAGTTCTCCTCACCCCAAAGCTGTTGCAGTACTCCAGGCAAGTCCCTGGGGTGATGTCTGTGCTGACAATTGCTATCAGCCCCTTGCAGAACCACCAGCTCTCTCTGCCATCACCTCTTTATGTCAAGCACTGGAGGCTATCTGCTTCACCCCCAAAGTGCCTGCTGATAGCCAGGGAGAAGACATGCTGCCTGCTTTCTCTTTGCCTTCTGCCTTGTCAGGGCAGTAATTTCTTGTTTTCAGTCCCCTGCCCTTCTGCAGCTTCATCTCCTTTCTCTTCTGCCTGAAAGAAACAATTCTATAAAGGAAGATAACAGGCAATTGCTTGGACAACTGGGACAAACTGGTAGCACAGCATGAGTATCTTTGACATAGGCTACAAAATATTATAATGCATGAGGAAGAGAAATGTGACCTGTGACTGGGGTGATGGAGGAGACTTCAAATCAGTGTAGATCCATCCTTTTCTCCTCTGTGCTTCCATTTCCAAATTATAAAATGAGGGCAGTAACATTTGCTGGACCAAAAACCTATTCCCTGGTGAACTTCAGGAGCTCAGCTATGTTCTGGCTTTGACCATCTTTGTGAAAGTGAAGAAGTGATTTGATACAAGTGGTGTAACGTGGTGGGCTGTCAAAATAAGTGCTGTAGTACAGATGCTCCTACCTATCAGTTTGCCTCTGTGTAATGGTGCTGTAATGACACACCTTGCCAAAGGCCTGCATCTACCATTTCCACCAAGAAGGAGACCAGGCTGAAGGAAGCTGCTGCTTATGATGCTGATGGTTTAAAAAAAAAAAAAAAAAAAAAAGGCAGGCTGAAAACAAGCACCAAGATGACAATCTGCAATTAGGCTGGAACAAGCAGTCCTTATTCATGCTACTAACTAGTCTGCACCAGAGGAAACAGCCCAGGAATGGTTCAAAAGCAGGCTCAGAAGAAATAATTTAGGAGTCTGGTTACAAGCTGAAGAGATGGGCACACAAGCAACAGCACTATAGTATTCACCCCCTTTGTCCTTGGCCTAGACTACAGACAGTAAATGCTGTGCTCTCCCCTTTGGGATTCTTATCAAAGAGCAAGGGGAGGAAAAAAAGAGAAAAAAGAAAGCTGCAATAAACACTGTAAAGAGAAACTGCCTTTACTTGTTCTGATGACTAGACTTTTCTGTTTCTCTTTACACAGTTTGTAGTGAGTACAAAGCATTGGTATTCCCCTTTGAATAATGGAAAAATGACAGTTAAAAGTAAACACTTGCATTTAAATGTACACAAGATGAGGGCACCACCTTATTTTTGCTACAACAGCAAGTCTCTCCTAACAGTTAACTATTGACTCTGGAAATGAAACTTCTGAGTCATTCACTAAACTTTGCACATTTGTCAAAGGAAAGTTTTATATTCTTCTTGGGTTTTGTATTTTTCAAAATCTTATTTTCTGGTTAAGCTTCATCCCCAGAGAAACACCTAAAGCAACAGATACCCAAATTTAAATTCATCACACCACTTTAAAACCCATCACCCAAGCACCAGCTTCATCTCACCCAAGTACTTTCAAGGAAAGGAGCTGTATGATTTCAGTCCTACTCCAAGGACATTTTTAATTCCCATGGAATTGGCAGGAAGCAGAGTTGGAGGGCAAAAGAACAAGTAATAAATATAAACTCATTAGATGGATATGTTTTGAGGAGCCAAACAGATTGTTAAGGAGGTAAAGGCAGTTCTTAATGCAGGGACCAGAACCTAAGATAAAACTAAACTCACCAGACTTGAGCAGCTGAGCTCTTAGGCTGTGATTTTTTTTCTCTTTTGCCAGTATCCTCTGGTGCACCTTTCTGTCCCATTTACAAGCCCAGACCTGTGTCCTCCTCTACAGCTGTGGTGCATCTGGCACCCTGTGCTCTGCTTCTATTACCAAAGAGCCCATTAATAACAACAGCATGAGCTTCCAGGCTGTCAGAACTACTTTCATTCCAGATTTTCCTCTTCCTTTAACCAAAACCAGCTCAAACCAATGCAGCTCTGTCTCCCTCTAGTTTATGGTGGGCATCGTTTGAACAGCATAGACATGGTGAGCATCTTACAGCTATCATCCAAGAGCCCCGTGTTCACAATTTCCCAGACTGTATTAGTAAGAATATATTCCTAACACAGAGATTGATTAAAAAAAATATTGTACTCATTCAGCTGGGGAAACCTAACCCATTGTAAATCACTGTAAAAACAGAGTCAAGATCAACTACCTCTATTTTATTCAGAGCTGAATTAGGTGAAGCCAATCACAAGTGTGAACACCAACCATTTGGGATATGGTGCTATAACCATCTTTCCTCTGTCCCCTCACTGCTGGTGGGTTTGGGATGCTCCGGCTCTCCCTGCCCCAGGACCTGACTGCCCACCTGAGCACTCAGATGAATTACCCTCTCTCTTGCAATATGAAAGCCAATGCCCTCCACTTCAATGGCCTGCTCAAACACCAAAAAACCTTCCCATATTTAAAGGGATGTTCTTAAAGACCTCTGAAATCTGAAGGCATCTGTTACTCAAGGTAAGTAACCTATTAATCCAATTAGGTGTATCACCAACAGCTTTTCTTTTGATTCTTATAGGAGACAAGACACAGTAAAACTGTGTGTCCCAGAATGTAAGTCATGAGTCAACCTGACCATGAGACATGAATTTTATATGATTCTAAGTAACATAAGAGTGAGGGTTTATAAGATTTTTATGAGCAATCTGTGACAGAATGCTGGAGCTTTCATACACAAGAGTGACAGGTGATTAAATCAAAGCCATAATCTCTGGATTCTCTGGAACCTGGAAAAAAAATTGAGCAACCTGGTCTACAGCAGAAAGTTTTACAATGAAACAACTTGTCCTGATGCCTTCAGTTTTGACTATCATGCCACAAACATCTCATATGAGCATTTAGCCAGGATTTTCAATGAAGCCAATTTACCAGCAGACTTCTCAGCAGTATCTGAGGCAAAAACCCCTACAATAAATAGACACTTAGGGCATCTCTGACCCCCACCAGTCCTCCAACAGACCCAACCTGATATGACATTCATTCACATGCACTGAAATCTGCATCACAGTCCTGGCAAACTGCTGGGGAGGAATGGACCCCAGGCTAAGAACAGTCAGGGCACACCTCCAGTAGAATGTGTCTTAACACAGCCCCAATGTCTCAGGTTTCCAGTGAAACAATAACAAGATGTAAAGCAGTTATCTGCTCACACACAGCTCTCTCTGACATGGCCTGACCAAGGAGTGTGCTATCAACCCAAAGGAGTGAATGCAAAAAAGGGCAAAATGGAAGCATCCTTTTAGAAAACAATTTTGTGGCATTCTGGGCTGGATGCTAAGCTGGAGCTCAGGAACAGCAATGGCAGCACTAACAGATGCTTTAGTCCTTATTTAGAGACTTAAATCTGCAATAAGCAGCTTTGTAACATATATCAGACATCCCATTTGCAAAGTATTTAATAGATAATAATTTCATCAAATCTATGAGCCATAGCTCCATTTTGAATTTTATTTCTTTGCTTATAAAAAAATCTACAAGGCTGTCAGTTCCAAGCCAGTAACTTAGATTTAATCTCAGTTTATCTATCAAACAGCTTCAATTTACAGCAGAGTAGGCCTGCATGGTGGAGTATCTAACTTGTAGGCTAAATCACTATTGCTGAATGTCAGGCAGTGTGGGTGATGATGCAGGATCCTCACTGCTGAGACAACACAGTATTTGCACCATGTGGCAAACCAAAGAATTGCAGCAGTCTCCTTTTTAGGGCTGTATGAACCCTTCTGACCCAGGAGGAAAAGGATCTGAGATGCTGGAGTATAAGCAAGAGGGCAGGAAACACACCTCCCAACCCATGGACTGGGGAAACTTCCACCTCTTTGCAGTGTAGGGATGGTCCCTGGGGTCTCTGGACACCTCAGGGAGGTCCAAGGCTTTGTTTGTTTCTCAGGAACAGTTTGAGTCACAGCCCAGAGCAGAACCTACATGTGCCAGAGCTTTCTCTATCAGATCTGACATCCCTGAAGTGTCCCAGAGGCACCAGGGCTCTTGGTGACTTCAGGTATGATCAGGGAGCAGAGCAGATCTTGAGGCCAGGTGATGGTGGCACTCCCTGGAGCAAACCAAGTCCCAGCCATATCACTCCACTGAATTTGTTACTCTGTACATACACACTAGTGAGGAAGAAGAATGCAATAAAAAACAACTACAGTAAAGGTTAAAAATATTTCAGCCCTAAGAGGAGGAGTATCAAAACCCAAAAGCAGGGATGGCCAGAGCTGAGCAGTAAAGGCCAGACTCAGCACAAAGAGAGAAGGTGCAGCACCCACCCTGCTCCTCTCCCGCCTTAGCACCCACCTGCTCCTGGCCTTGGGGCATCAAACTCTCACCATGCAAATCCCCTCTGAAAAACACCTGCACTAGAGCCCAGCTCCTAGCTTTTCCCTTCCCTGACCATTTGGGATGGGATAAATGCAGAGTGGATAACCCATGGCATACAACTGATGCAGCACTGACTGACTCAACGGGCAACATCCCAGCAGGGAAAGTGTATGGGGAAGGTATGGAAATAAAAGGGATCCAAGGAGAGGCCTCCCATGTGCTCATACAGGAAAATCACTGGTGAAGCAAATATGTTCAACTAAGACAGGAAGGGGGAAGAAAATGCATGGCAATACAGTCCAAATGGAGACTCATACACATGTGCCTCTCCCACCAATGTAACTGTGGTGTTCCTACAGTCACAAGTGCAATTTTGGTAATAACATGAGACTAAGAATCATGAATTAGATGTAAATTGCTTGTGTATAATTTACTAATACCTAGGGCTAGATATTATTCTCTGCATTAATAGCTTCCTGCTGAACCTTCACATGGTTGCATTGTATCTCAGCATCCTCTCTTGTCCTCCATGACCCCTGGTGAAGACACAGATTGTAAAAGAACAATAATCACTGATAAAAGGGGGAAGATCCTTGTTTTACTGCAAAGCCTGTATTTGCCATAGGAAATTTAAAAAAATAAATTAAAAAAGAATCTAAATTGTTTTCCTCAGAAAACTAGTAAAGCAATGCAATTTCTGCCTGGCTATGATTAAGGTTGCTTTGTAAAGAGATTGTTGTTCATTTTGTGAGTCAGACACCGTAATATTACAGGATCTGGGTCTGTTAGTCTGAAAATACTCAGCAATCCTACAAGTTAAATGTGATATGTATAAATAGAACTTTCTAATTATCATTTCTCTTTTGTCTGTCTCTTAATTTGCCTTTTTTTTTAGAGGGTAGCAAGCACAATGACAGCACGATATTGTTCTTAAAATAAACCTGCCAAGACAAAAGCATACATCTTGGGTTTATTTTTAACAAAAAGAACAGACATAGAATCTTTTCCTGGGGTTTGCTTTTGTTCTGTCTGTAGGTTGTTCTGATAGGAAGTTGATTGTTTCAGTAAAAAAAAGTAGAAAATATTTTTTCTGAAGAGATATTCAGTACTTTCACCTTCCCTCTAGACCTCAGATACCTGGAAGACAACTTAAGGGTCATCTCTGTTATTTGACAAGTGTTACATCTAGTATGACAGGCAAAGATATAACCTTAACACTCATTCTCTGGTGCCATTTTGAACCTAACTCTGGTGGCAAAATGCGATTGTTTTTTTTTTTTAATACAAAACATCATAGCTTAAGTGCTGAAACTCAGATTTCCAGGCAAAAGATAATATCAAAGTGACCATTTATGATGCCTCAAACCATAACCTGCACGTAAGGCACAGAGACTCATTCCACACAAGAAACACATACATAAAACACTGCAGTCAGTTATGGATGCCCTTTAGCCCAGATGTCTAAAACTATTCCAGTGAAATACAACAACCTGAAAACAGGGTTTAGACACTCTACTGAATGACTATATATGAAACTAAAATTAGATAACTATATGGATGCTCCTCAGTGGCTGCAGAAGCACCTCAGTTCCACACCACCTTTGAAGGAAAAGAAACATGTACTCTTCAGCTTTCCTTGCTTAAGTAGATGACAGCTAATTTCTTCTCCTGTCCTTTCCCTTAAGTACTTTCTAGACACAGAATGAAACTCCTTGAAAAACCACATGGCCCAGAGCCTCCCCCATACACATGCCTTGTCCCCCAGCCTACACACAAGAAAAAATCTTTTGATGGCCTGAAATAAACATATCCAAGCCTGAGGAACTGAGCTGTCTCCTTGAGTAAATTTGGCAATAATTACTTTAGAAATAGGTAGCCTCTCATCCTCCTTCTCGTAGACCTGAGCTGCAAACATATTAGCACATTGCAGAGCTTTGTTGGAGTAAGGATGGGGACAACCGAGGACAACCAGGACAGAGGGAAAAAGGTGCCCCACAGCCTGAGCCTGCCTACATAGCTGAATTACAATAAGCCACAATCTTGCCTTTAAGCTAATTAATTAACTGCTTTCAACCACAGTTGTTTCTTCACAGCTTTCTCAGTCTGGTAGTGATAAACACAGAGTCATGATGTTGATAGCTCAGCCTTCCCAAGCTGGTGTTACCTTCAGTCTGGCAGTGTATTTATAGACCTGGCAAGGTCCCAGCTCAGCCTGCACTGCTGCATCCCCACTGAATTCACTGCAACTCTGCAGATTTGCATCAGAGAGGTCCAGTGACCTCCTCTGCCTATCGACTCATCTCTGAGAGCTAAACCTAAAAGCAGTATTTATGTATTCACAGAAGTACCCACTCACCAAACAGGCCAGAGGTATTACACTCAAAATCACCTCGCCTGCAATTATCACAGCTAATTTTTAATGCTGTTTTAGTTTAATTACAGTGAAGTACTTCACTGGGCTCCAGCTGATTGATAATGTTCTTGACTACTTGTCTCCTCTCCTCACAACTGCCAGACAGAGAAAGCTGGATTAGTTTACACCACACGATGAGAGCTTAAAAATATGAATGAATATTGCACAGTTCAGCTTGATCTCCTTTGATAAACTTTGTGTGCAAAACACCCCCAACCCTCTTGCTAATCCATTCTTTTTATTTGCCTTTCTCATCTTGCCGGGAATTGCTATGCACTTAGGTGTTTCATTTAAAATGGATTAATAATTATGTTAAGAGTCAATAACCAAATACATAAACAGTGTCAGGTCTCTTTTTGCATTAATGTGACACTGTTTGCTTATGTTAAGTCATTGTATGTGAGCTCCTTTTCAGTGCATTTAGAGGGCTGCTATTTCTGAATTCCTCAGGATTCCTCCTACTAAAGAAAGATGCCTGTAAACGTTCTCATTTGATCCATCTGTGACAGAGCTCAGGGAGAAGGGAAGGGAAAACCATTAGTAGAATATGTTTCTAGCATTTACACTATTTTAAAAATATTTTTTCTCCAGCACCCCCCCCCCTTCAAAAGAAAAAATAAACACATCTTTAATTTCCTCACTTCTAAAAGCTTAGTCAGCAGTGCCCAAGACATGAGGAAAAATTCTTTTCAGCCTAAGCCACAACCAGTTGTTAGTCCTCAGAATAAACACCAGATTGAGACCTCTTGCCCCAGCTCAGGAGGAACAGGACAGGGAGAGGATAGTGCAGGGACCTGGCATTTCTGCTACAATTCTGGAAGGAACTGGGAGTTTCACAGGGCTTAAAGTGTTAACAGCTCCTACAGCCTGAGACAAGTATGTGGGAGTTGTAACATGTTTGAGAGGAATTAAAAGTTAACTTCCCAGCTGCAGCAGCAGATTACAGAAGCCCATGGACAAGGCTGGAGACCCTTTGGCTCTGACAGGAGCTTCCTAGCTCATGGGTGAAGGAGCAAGTGAGAGGCAAGTTTGGCACTTGCCAGGACAGAGCCCCAGTGAAGGATTCAGAATTCCCCCTGTGGTGGCAGAGGTTTGGCCACAGCCCTCAGGGTCACCCCAGAGAGCAGAGCACTTGGGATGGGAGGATTCCAAGGCTGGAAAAGTGCCAGAGGAGTGGGCAACCCAGGGCTGAAAGGCTTTGCCTGGTGGCATGGCGGGTGAACACCCAGTAGAACAAGACTCCCAAGCTGATCTTCCCAAATTATCCACCACATCATTACAAGAACTACTTGGAGGTGGTGCTCGGGCTCTTCCCAAACACTGCCAAAGTAATTTCATTCTCTTCACTAACATGTGTACAGATTAATTACTAATGTAAAATACCAAATGCCTGAAGAAATGCAATGGGTTTCAGTTTAGCACCTGGTGAAAACAAGCTGGAGCTGCAATAACTTGCTCTACTCTGCAATCTGATGCATTGATCCCTCCCAGACTGTTGTGTTTCACTGGATGTAACAAAGGAGACTGTAAGCAAAATTATCATTGCAAAATCTTTCCAGTGCTCAGAGAAAAGAAGAGGAAAGCAGCCAGCATCACTTTTCCCACACAGTTCCACTGTAGGAAAGCCTTTCTTGGGAATAATTCTCACAAAACCAAATTTTCAGGAGTACAAATATGATGTTAAAAAAAAATAAGTTTACATTCATGGTTATTTCTTCTGTAAATTTTATTAAGACAGAAAAGCTGGCAAAAAGTTTCTACATTTTGTCACTTAAAATGAGTTACAGAACACCAAAGTACTTACAAGCAAAGCAGATTAAGCATCTGCCTGTAATCCATTAAGTATATGAGTAATCAAAGCAGTTGCATAAAAAGTGTCTAAGTTGTGTAAAATCATAGAGACTAAAGGTAATACTGGAATGGGAGCATAAAACCTTTTTAATTTTATAAGGTTAGCAAGTAATTGTTTGCATAAATGGATGTGCTAGCCTATCCATTAGCACAACTGCTTGCAGAACATATGAAATGAGCAAATAGCAACAATTATCTGGAAATAATGGTGAGCCTAAACATTTCTTTGCACTCACTAAATAAACAGCAACTGAAGCTTGGAACTTGCTAATGATACAAACAGAATGTGGCCTTCACTGGGATGAAAAGGAGTAACTATATGGAGGAAAGCTCCTGAGAAGCAGGAGAAGCTCCATTAATAGCAAATAGACATCGTGGAGCTTTAATTTCCCTGCTGCTGAAGCCTGCATGAAGAGGCTGGACCACAGCCAGAATACAATAATCACAATGTCTGCAAATCAAGGAAATAAGCCATCAAGAAGCTCAAGTCTTTCCATATTATGTAATTATCAAAGAGCATCAACCCCTCTCACTGTCTGAAAAAAAAACAACTTGGGAAAAAGATCTTGTCCCAAGCAGCAGTGACCAGAACAGGATCCCCAAAGCAATAAACCTTCTGCTCTTCCTCCCCACCATTTCCAGCCCCCAAAGCTTGGTTTTACTATGCTTATTCTTGCATCTCCTGTACTAAGAAAGGTGTCTTATGTAGAAAAGAAGGCTCTACAAGGGTTTGCTATTTGCTTTAGCTGCTGCTCTGTTTGGGAGCAGCGAATGTCCTGGTACAGTTTTTTCTTTGCCACAGCTGCTTACAGTTTGCATTTTGCATGCTGCTTCCCTATCTGATGGGAGATGAGCAGGTGTGTCCTGAGCTCTCTTCCAATTTACATTTTGTATTTTAAAACAGACCATAACTTGCCATGGGCGCTTGGTTCTAGGACAGAATGCCAAATGCAGAACAGGCAGGTTTGCTTCTTAATTGCCTAAGTAAATAAAACTTTCTTATGAAATATGTTACTATATAAAACATTGATGAAATACCACAGGGTATTTCTACATTTTCCAGTCCCCACCCTCACAAAAATGATAGCTTCTGGATTTCCCACAATTCCTTAATGGCCACAATAATTCTTCCTTTTGGTCAGTGAAAAGCATTGCTGTGCTCTAAGATATCCACACAGAACCTAGTAGTATTTTATTTGGGAGAAGCAAGGGCATTCAGAAACACATTTTTGGGATGTTTCCACCCAGGCTGCAGCAAAGCAATCCAATGATTCCTTGTCCTGGGTATTCAGAAGGTTTGGTACTGCAGCAGGGAAATGCACATCCACGCTGCCCATCACCAAGGGACAACACCTTTCAGCTCCACAGCACGATGTTCCTGCTACATTCCTGTACTGATTAGAAATAAAGGTCTGGTTTGGGTTTTATCTCAAACCTATATATTTGGGAATATTAATGGAGGCTCTGAAGGCAACATTTGCTAGCCGTGAAAAGTGTGACTTGGTACAGTCCTGTTTCCTGCAACTACAACATTTTAGGAGTCTAAGCACTATTTGACTCTAAATACTAACATTTCCTTGACTATCCCCACCTTGACCTTTCTCATTAAGAAAAGCTCCATGGAATCTAAATTATGCCAATCAATATTTATAGCACTGATTTCTTCAGGCTCACCTGTTGACCTCCATCCAAACTTCCACAGGGCTTGGAAGGCAGCAGCAAGCATTCCTCATCCTACTCTGTGCCCAGCACAGGTGTCTCAGAGCACAGTATCCAACTTCCAGCAGAAACCCACAGATGTTCTGTGGGTAAAATTAGCATAGCTCCATGAGCAGTGCCATTTTATATTAGCCTAAGATACTGGCTTTGGATGATACAAGGAGATTCTGCAGCATTTTTCCTATGCATTTCAAAAGCAATGATCTCTGTCATTGCAAATCTGGCAAATTAATCTAAGCACACAACAGCTTACCCTTGTTTATTTCAATCTTTTTTTTTTTTCTTCTGTTCAAAAATTATTTTTGTCTCTATAGTCACAAAGTTTCCACACCTGTGCTCTTGTTTCTGCCATTTTCTGCCTCTTGTCTTGACCACACTGATGTCTCCTTGCATTTTAGTTCTGCATTCCACAGAGTACTTCAACAATCAAATTGATTAATAATATCTAATTATGCTGGTATTACACAGTAGTTACAAACAGGATTCATCTCTCCTGGGTTGGTAATCTCCAAGTTAAGCATCTAACCTTACTACTCCCTCCAACAGCCTACTCAACAACCACCTGCAAAGCTGAACCATGCTGGGTCTTATGCACTTGAACTGGGCAGGGTTTGTCTTCATCCCTAAAGAAACCCTTGGATCACTGCTTGGATGCTCAGTTTAAGGTACATAATATAAATACTATTATTCTCATCTAAGTCCTATTTTATGAATGTTTTTCTTTGTAGCTATACTGCCAAGTTGTTTATTCCTGCACACAGAATAAATGTTATTAGTTTACTGAATGTCCTTGACGAGGGTCAAGTTGGAAAATTAAGTTTCTGTTGTGCTTCATATTCTCACACATCCTCTTATTAAGGTTATAAGGTTATTAAGTTAATTCAACTATAATATCTAAATGTTGAAATGAGGATAAGTTTGGCAAAAGTGATTATTGTGGACAGACATCTGTATCAAAACATTTTTCTGTAGAAATAAACCAGTGATATAAATAAACTTTTGATCTTTTTTTTAGGCTTTCATGGTTTTTCCAAGTATATCCAAATAGTATAGAACAGCTTTTAAAAATCATTCAGTATCTTGCAGTTTGAAACAGCACTATTTTGAGGAAGGGTTTCCTATTAAAAAAAAACCCTAAAAATTCATAATATTTACAAGTAAGACATTTCTTTTTTAAAGAGGCCATTTGGAATCCCTAATTCCACTGTTGCTCTGCACAACTGTTATTTCTGTCATAAATGTGTCATGGGATTTATTAACCCAGAGAAATGTGTGATATTTTTACCAGCTGTATAGGATACTTAGAAAGAGTTTCAGTGAACTAATAAAATCATAATTATAATCTCTTTTTTTCCCCCATTCTGCTTTTCATTAAAATTATTTTCACCCATATTGAAAAAAGGACAAAACAAGGAGCACAAACACCACCTAACACACTGCAGAGAGCAGTGTAAAGCTGGGAAAGATTCTCCTGAACACAGCAAGAACATTCATTTCTGCCCCACACAAGACCACCAATCATTACTATTCAAATTATTTTCGTACTCAAACCCCAACTTTCTTTGTTTCACTTTTTTCCAGATCTGAACTCCCCAAATGGAAATCAATTATGTCAAAAAAGGAAGCAGTTGATTCAGGACTGAACGTAAAGCCCATGTTCTTCTGCTCTTTAAAAATGCCCAAGTCTCAGTGAGAGCAAGCAATGTTAAGAAGGAGTTTACTTTGCTTAATTTTAGTCTAAGTCAATCTAGTATTAGGCAGGATTTAACTTCAATACTTTTAGTTTTAAGACAATAGATGGTCTTGCTTCAGTGCAAGGAATAATAAAAGGAGTGGACCATGTATGACATTTCTAGGCCTGTGTAGACCCCTTTCAGATTATCAGAAAGCCCTGCCTAGGGAACACAGGGCCAAATGGGTAGCGAGAAGCTCAAATAGTGCAGACAGTGAATGCAAACCATATTCTGGTTGGAAACAGAAGTGCAAGGACATTCTGGAGACAGCATTTTAAGCAACCATTTTACAAATATCTATAACTTCAGTGCCCTCAGAAGTGAAGCTCTGAAGCAGACTGATGGAATCCCAAGACTTTTTTTTTTTCTCTGCAACACCAGACCAAGGTTCAGATGCTGCCACGGTTTATGTGCAGGTGTCATTGGCCTTATTCATCCTCAAAGGTGAAACTCCTCACCCAGATCAGCTGGAATGCTGCCTGGAGCCAAGTCCCACCTATGGTCTTGCAGTCATCTGGAGCTCCTTAGGCTGGCCAGAAGAGAGATGACCACCCATTTTATTAGTAATCTTATCAAATTGGATTTAAAACACAAAACCTGACCCACTGAGAAAGAGGAGACTGTTTTGTCTTAGCCATCATTTTGACCACAGCTTCATTCTGAGCCTGATTTCTCACATACAGAGGAATTATCCCTCAAAAATTTTTCTTTCCTTGTTTACAGTCTGTTAAACATAGAACTATTATTATTTCCTATTATTAATAGGAAAACATGAGGACACACCATAGGTCACTTTCATTTTTAATGGAATAAAAGAGCAACATTACAATTTCTTTTCTGTATTCCTCTGATATTTAAGGGCTTGCTATTTTAGACACACTCTTGGTGTTACTTCAGTATTCCAAAATCTTCTGTGTTTATTTTATATACAAAATTATTAGAAAAGGCCTCCATTTGTCATTAAATACTTCCGAATGCTACTAAATTGTGGGACTACAGTAATTTTTCCCAGCTGTCTCCCTGTAAGTGTAAATTTAGCCATACAAATCAAGATGAGAGTGATGCTCAACTGAAAAAAAAATTATAGCTGTTGAGTGGTCAAAAAAAGTTAATAACTACTAAAAAAAGAATCCTCACCACACATGGTGATGTCCATCAGCTCTACTGTTTTATCCATACAAGAGGAACTTAGGAAGGCAGAGCTGCACAGTGATACACAAGTCAGTCATCATCCCACAGCCCATTATTATCAGAGCTCAAGAACATCTTTGATCCCTACCCTCAGTTTCAGAGCACCCAGGTCACCCTTTTGCAGAGCATTTAATTATGGTGCCTGTATCCATCAACATATACACAGAATAAGTGGTTGAGCTGCAGTAGGTCCTACTGTAATAATTACATTATCAATTACAAAAAAAAATAAAATTAATTCTTTAGAGAAAGGCAGCTACTTCCCATGTTCACAGAGCCTTTTTCCATATTTTTCATCAGAACCTGCAGCCTAACAAGCACCCACGTCTGTCAAAGGGATTGGAAGCACTTAGGAGGAGATGTCAGGGTCTGTTGCATCTGTGATGTCAAGTGAAGAAGTTGAGATAGGCCTTTGACATAATGGGCTTGACAAGAAGAAAACCTGAGCAGGGAGGGCATCTGGACAGCCACAAGACCCCCACAACATTTCCCTACCCAGACCCGGATGAGACCTGAGCCAGCTCCATTGGAAAGGGCTCCAGGATCTCCACCAGGAAAACATCTTCTCCTGCCTGCACCACCTGCTGAAACACTGCCAGCATGTGTAAAGCTGCAGTCACCCCCTGAGAGCTGGGATTTGAAAATAGAGATGCAAATGGGCAGGCCTAGGGCAATCTGCTGGCTGGGAAGTGTGAGAAATCTAACAAAAAATAGCTGCAAAACTTGAGTTAAACCCCCACTGTCCTACTGCTACGTTTATGTTCTTCAGTTGCATAAGCAATGTGTCTAATAATGGATCCAGAAACTGATGTCTCAGAAACAAATCTGTCTTATCATTTCTATGGGATTTCATAGAAAGATTTAATATCATTTCAATACAACCTTGCATGCAGATCAGCACTTTCCTGCTGCTGAGTGAATAACAAAATCTGTGAAATGTGTTAGTGCTGTATTAATAGAGTAATGAAATATACTGTTGCACTAAAAATGTGGATATTTATAAATGAAAACAGAATTATTTCATTTCAGAAATATTAAAAAACCCAGCTGAAGTTAAGACATCATCTGATTGTACTAGAATTTTGAGTAGCTATAAAAAAAAGAAAAAAGGAAAAACAAAGGTCACTCATAGCAAAAAGAGGAAAAAATCTACAACATTCCCTTAATTGTAATTAAATTGGTCACAACTTTGAGCAGCTTTTTATATTGCTTTATAAATACAAAGCTTATATTTTAATAGAACTATGCTTGGTAAATTCTGGGATATTAAATGCTTCTAATCCTATTCTACTTTATGACTAGTTCAAGAAATGACCTCTAGCTAGATCTGGCCTTGTTCTATCATGCAACTAGATTTTTCTTAGAGAAAATAAATTAAAAAGGTGTGACCTTGCTGAGGGCTTGCAGAGAAAATGAGGTACATCTTGTCACAAGCAGAAGAGCCTATTTGAAACATGGTTTGTTCAATTTGAAAGGCTGCTGCTTTCCTCAGATCAGAAGTTAAGATAAAGGCAGTTGGATGAAAGAGGAGAAACATTTCCAAGAGATGGAATTAAAGAGCTACACTGGAAACCCATTCAGTGACACAGTGGCTTTTTGTGTGAGCCTTTATCTGAGAGCCATCAGCCACACCTTGTCCCTGTGCAGGCTCTTCACTGGGGGCACAAAGCCTGGCGTGTAAGGAGGCTGCTCACCCATGAGAATCAGAGGACACTCGTGGCACCCCCTCCTGACGTGGCAGGAATGAAATAACCCACCCAAATCCTGTGCATTGTGCTCAGAAGGAAAATCAAAGCTCTGTGTTTGCTGTCCCCGTCAAGGTGGCCCCAGCCGGCAGGTTCCTGAGCACCTGATGCAAGTCTGCACCCAAATTCTGTCTTCTAAGGAGGTTGCAGAGTGGCCCCACACCCAGAAGGAAGGATTTAAAACCTGTCACACCTTTACAGCTAAGAGGTCACGCTCAATTAATTTTTCATTTGACATCCCCAAATCACGCAGCAATTTGTATGGTGCTACCTCAGCTGCTGAGCTTCTGTTTGCATCCAAACCAAAATAGGTTTAGTTCATAATTTCCCTTCCAAGTCTCTTTAATAATTTCTCTTTCAGGTAGTAGGGCTGTGGTGCAGCCATCTCTGTAAACATTTCCCTAAGCCCAGCAGGAACTCGGTCGGGTTGCTCCTCATCTTAAAGCTCTGCACCATGGTCCAGCAGCACTGGTAACCAGTCCCCACACTTCCAGCTCCTCCAGCTGCAGCATCTGGATCCCCATGACCAGCCCCTTTTTGCCCCTCACAGAGTCCTAAAACCTTTCAGGGCTCTGGAGCAGACTGAAAACATTGAGGCTCAGTCCTCCCCACTCTCCTAAGGCAGAGGAGCATCCAAGAGCCCAGAGCAGCAGCTGCACAAGGATGTCCCCAGCCTTTCCCGAGAGCCAGGGTTGGGGGTCCTGTCACCTACCCTGGCTCAGGGGGCTGGATCTCACTCCAAGAGTTGTTTCTTGCAGTTCTTGATGTGTTTTTAACCCAAACACGAGTGTTTTCTCATTGTTAGGTATCCTAAATCTCATTTTTAGGTATCATAAAAGCAGAATCTCAGTCTGTTAAAGGTTGCCTTACACAGCAGCTATTTAAGTAACACTTAAGCATATGTTGTGCTGATTCTTATGACCAAACCCAGTTCAATTTCACTTGCTCATAACAAAACCTGACTGGGAACAAAGCTTTTGGTGAAGTGACAAGTGGAATTCCAAACAAGAGAAATATTTCCTCCAGAGGCTAAACCTACTGCAAAATATTAATCTCTTCTTCTACACATCTTCACATGTCTTTGGTGAAACACCTGTCTGGAATTGTTAATAACAAATATTTTTCAGGGTATACACTTCAAAGACAGGACTGCAACGTCAAGCAGGGTAAAACTTTTGAAGTAATTTTAGCTAAATACTTCTGTGACAACTGTCTGAAGCAATTTATCTTAGCTGACTATATTCTGATATAATAAAAACCTGAGACCTGGCTATCAGCCAAAAAGATAAAAATTTGAGTGCAGTCATAACTAATGAGTTGTAGAAATCAGACACAAAAAGAGAAATTATAATGCTGTAGATTGTTTAGGAAATTATCAATGCCTTCTGCTTTCTTAACTTCAGATGAACAAGGCTTTTTTTTCTGAAAGGTTCAAATGAAAAAATATTTCATGCACACTAAAGGGCAACTCAATAAACCAATGAAACCACCATAACCCACTCATAAAGGAATTACACATTGAGAATGTTATGCCCTGCTTGTTTAGCATAGTGAAATGTTAGCTCTTAACAAGGTAAGAGAAAGATTTAGAATAGGATGATGCTAAGATAGTGTGGATAGTTTTAATTACTGAACAGCCTCCCCTCACAGGCAAATAATAAAGCCAAAAAAGAAATGGAAAAAAAACCAAGCAAAAAAACCCTGTGTGCGTGTGTTTGGGGGGAGGCAAAGAAAACAAACTTGGGCTGGAGACGTAGAAAATGTTCTGGGAATTACAATTGTGGTAGAAAAAAAAAAAAAAATACAACCCAACAAAGAAGGTCAAGCTGACCTCAAGATTCTAAGTCAGGCTCTTGAAATCCTAAATCATACAAAGCTCTATGACTTCAAGGCATACAAACATAAGAGGATTAAGGTAAGTGTCCCACCTAAAAGCCTGAGAAAACAAAGATTAGTTTTAAGTACTGAATAGAAACACAAATCATATGGATGCTCCTTGTGCAGGAAGGAATAATTGTCAGGATGTATTAAGAGCCCTCTAAAATAAGCACTACACAACATAAGGAAAAAATCCAGGTTTGATTGCCACCTTCTGAGAGCAAATATACTCATGTCAAAACGTAGCAAATATTAATGACTCAAAGAACTGACTCAAAACCTATTGAAGTCAATGGCAAGTTTCTCATTGACTCCAGTTTGCCCAGAGCCTCCGTTTAGAAAGCTTAAGTAAAGACAAATACAAGTATTCTTGCCAGGGTAGGGCAGTAAAACCACAGCTCCCAGCTGGCTCTACCTTCCTTGGGGACTGCAGGAACACTCCTGTCAGCCCAGCTCCAACAAAGGCCTTCCCTATTGGTAAACACTAAAGCAGTTTTTACTACTTGTGCTTTCAGACTCTCAGTCAGGTTTACATTTATGCTACATTTATGTCAGAGAAAAGTGCAGTGCCTTCTAAAGCATGGCATGAGTTTGGGACATGATTCCAAAAGTCCAGACTACGACAGTCACGTCTTGATTTTGAGATGTAAAATGAAGTTTAAGCATGAACTTCAAATTCTGCATTCATTTTCATGTCAGAGGATAATTAAAAATTGTACTGATGCAATTGTTTAAGCTCCTAACTAGATGGAAAGAGAACAAGAATGGTTTATGGACTGACCAGCTCTCTGCTGATGTACACTACTTCAACAAGTTCTTATTTAAGTGAAGAAATTCAAGTTGGGAGAAACAGAATCCATCATCTTGCCACCTATCTGCTGGAAGGAAACACTTTCCTGTGGCACTATTGAGCACTTGAAGAGTTATCCTGTCCCTCAGCTCCAATGCCATTCAGTAAGACAGAACCTTGGACTAACCTAAAATAGGGATTTTTCAGATTGTTCTATTGGTTAACATGTCAAAGAGCCTCTAGGAATCCTCTCAAGTCTCTCCCTGTTTAAATGTGAATATAAAGTTAGGGATGTGGGAAAGCCCTGTGCTTTTCCAAGTGCTTCATCAAAAAATCTGTGGCATGGCATGAAAGAGTCACCTGCCAAGTAGTCTCCTCTGAACCCAGCTGGGGAGCAGAGAAGGGTTTTATAGCTGAACCAAGGGTCCAGCAGGTTCCTCCATGTCTGAACCATGGCCTCACCACTGTCTCCTCCATGGAAACCAATAAACCCCTCTGTTTCAGAGGGGAAAAAAAACATCTGACAAGCAATTAAGTGCTGTCAAGTCAATAACCTTTTGTCATGAAGCCAGTTAATGGGAGGAAAAATTCCATTTTATATTTAATTCATCCCACACAGTTTCATTTAAAGTAACTTATCACATTATAAAAGGTTGCTTATAAGCAAAATTGTATTTTTTAAAAAATTAAGTATGGTTTCAGGGCAAATTAAGACAAATATGGTTCTACTGCCCAAGATGATTGTTCACTGGTAATTATAGGAATTGGTGTTTAATTAAAATTATTAAATTAATAAAATTATTTTTAAATACAGGCCCAGTACACACCACACATTTACCTTTTCTCAGGAGGGTTTTCCTACTAGTCCTCTGAGAAAAGTGTGAATATTATTCTCCTTCAGGGGGAGAAACAAGTAGCAAGCACAGAAGTTGAAGAAGGATTTAAGACAAACACCCCTCCCAGTTACTTTCAGCATCCTAAACATGCTCAGACACTTGATGTCATTCAAGAGAGACCACTGTCTATTACTTTCACAGCAACACTCTCCAAAATCCATGAAAAACATTTTTAAGTTCCATATTTCTGTTCCCCAAAACTTAGGCTTCTCTTCAGAAAACACTCATTATTTTTAAATCATTTTGATAATGTTTTCATTTAAATAGATGCAAAATCCCTGCAAAAGACTTAGCAAACACTATATGGAGAATGCTATAACATCACTGGCCAAACAAAAATAGCTTCTTCATTAAATCAACTTTCCTTCTGAGCCTTTTTTCTGTGTGCTGCCAGGGACACACACACAAACTGCTCTGTTCAAGCCACTTCTGGCCACGTGTTGCACAAACACAGAGCTCATAAGGTAGCAGTGCCCAGCAAGCACATAACTGAAGGGATTTTTCATCATCATTTATTAAGATATTTCACCACAGGCACAATTTAATTCTCATTACTAGGTCACCTCCTGCTCTATCAAAGAGATTTTCATGGCAAACCAATAGCAAACCACCAGGTATTTTTGGAAACTTGCTGTACTGGGAAGAGCAGTGCAAAACCCAAAGGCTGGATGAAGTGCTTTGTTTCCTATCAGAATTACTTCAACACCAAAGGGAAGCTCAGGTGGAGTGTGAGCAGGACCATCCTCCTTTTCCTCTCGGGCACATCACATTCCTGAGATGCGGCCAAAGGAAAACCAGAAGCATCCCACTGATCTCTCTGCCACCAACCACCTCAGCCCAGACTGATTTGCTTTGGGGGCCACAGTTCTGCTCCCCTTTCTTACCAGGAATGCCCAGCTCCTCTGGGGAGTTCTCATCTGATCACATCCTCTGCAGGGAAAACCCTGAAGGAAAAGCAGCAGCAGAGCCTATGGAGATGGTATGGAAAGAAGTGGCAGTGACAAGATGACATTGAGAGTCTGACACTGTAGATTACCTCAGAACTATATCAAAATTACTTGCAGTTATCAGATCTAGATGACAACGAGACCCCAGCATCATTGTCATCTATACTGAAAAAATAAACAAGCACTACATGCCAGTAGCCACAGGAATGGATGGGGATTATAGATATACTGGAGCATTGCTGTCTATGGTAAGGATGGCTGAGGAGCTGTGATGATTAACCTACCTCTACTGATTAACCTCTACTTAGACTTAAAAAACTTTGATTTTTGATTCAAGCAGAAAAATATGCATGAATATTATAGTTAATCTAGGGATAATTCAGCTTGCAATCAGAGAACAAAGTGCTGGTAATTGAACTGTATCACCTAGGTAGCAATAAATATTGAGCTACTACTCCATAATTCTGAAGGTGCAGAATTTTCTGCATTGGAAATGCCCTCCCGTGAGCAGCAGGTAGGAAACCCAGCTCCAGGCATGAGCAGACACCACACTGACAGGCAGCAAACTCAGGTCCCTGGAAGAGCCCACGAGAAGTCCCTGCTACAGACAGGCTGTGCCCCCAAACCCCTTCACCAACAGAAACAGAGCAATAAGGCAAGTAGTACCAGGGATCACAAGTGTACAAGGGCAGCTACAAGTATCTGGAACATTAAACAGCAATATCCTACAGGCAAAGAGAGAGAACCCCACGTATGAACAGGAGAAAATAATAACACTTTATTCCCCCCCCATCTTGTTTTTCAAAAAAGTTATTGAATAATAAATTTATTTTTCAGTTACAACTGCTGTCCAGAACCCCACAAATTTTGTCATGAAACTTGAGAAGAAAAAGCCTTTAGATTTTTATTTCAAAGGAAAAGGGGCTGCTTCAGACTGACCACCAACTCGTTGGCTTTTATTCCCACACTTATTTTTCTCTTCCATTAAAATTACACACAGACACTGGAAGCTAATGAAACAATGATGAACATCTACTTCAATAACACTGAGAATTCTCAAATGTGCTCTGTTTGTTTTGGTTTCCCTGCAAAATTAACATATTAGAGACTATTTACCAGTGTACAAAATTCCTTTCTTTATTTATGAAAGCTACATCTTTACTATCATGATGTGAAATGAAAAGCCTCCTGTACTTGTTGCATACAATTAAGCTGCAACAAAAGCCAGCCCAAGCCATTTCACATTTCATAGGGCTGCAATTATTCTTTAACTGTTAGAATATGCTGTCCCCCAGGAGCTAATTACAGAAAAGCTCTCATCACATACAAGAAACACACAAACAAATCCTTCAAGCACAAAGCAAATGTTCAACATTAAAGAGATGCATTCAGGAAGTCACACCAATCAGTTTGGTTCAGCTAATTACTAATCTGATTTCTGGAGTAGTTGCATTAGATAATTATGATGCCCATTCACAACTTGAAAGCCAGGACTTTGACTGATTATAATAAAGATCTAGGACTTGAAATAAAAGTAAGGGCAAAGTATGAAATATACATTAGAAGGGGCCATTGGATGTATTTGTTTCCTGCCTGAGCAATTCCTTCCACATTTCACTTTGGAGGAGCAGAACCTAGCAGGAGGATTTCCATTGATTTCACTGATCAGGCCCAGGATGACAAGGCACAGCCCTGCCTTACAGATTATCTTCCTGACACATCCAGGAACAAGCTTTTGTTGTTTGATTTTGGCCCAAATGCTGGCCCCTCTGCCACCCACTCCCCAGCCTGGGCTCTCTCCTCCACAGCCTGCCAAGAGCCAGCCAGGTTTGTAACAACTCAGCCCTCCAAAAACCCCATTGTAACCAGGTTTTCACTTATGTTTCATTTAGCTTTAGTTTCTGCAGGATTATTTTTTCCCTCCAGCAATTGCTGAGCTCTTCTAAAGGTACATAACATCACCCAGGAATCCAAGCACTTCCACTTGTTTCTGAATGGCCAAAGCTCAAGTGAGACAAAAATTTGCTTGCTGAAACACTAATAATTACACTTAATGGGAAAGTATTATTCTAATTAAATATCTGATCAAATAAATGTACTGACTTCAGTTACCAGTCCAGGTCCCAGTGCCTGCTTCCTTTCAAATGCTTTATAAGAACTAAGGAAAAAAGCCCATCCATCCCATTTACAGGGAGCAAAAGTGACAACACGAGTGCAGCAGCAAAGTATTAGGAATTAAAACTTTTCACCAGGTTACAGCCTTTCATGTTTCACATCACCCAGGGTACTTTCTACAAAGCCATTTTATGCATTACAGTAAATACAAAAAATGCAGACTTTGACCCATCTTTTGCAGTGTTATCATATGGAACACCTGGATTGCTGGTGCATGCATGGGGGCATTACTAAAGCATGAAATTTAAACAAATGCTGAACTTCAAGCAGGTAAAACAGCCTTCAGCAGCATGTCTTTAACTGGCTTTTGTCATTTCCGGGCAAAAGCAGTGATTAACACCATGTATTACAAACTATAAAATATCAGCTGCAACTTGGGGTTCACATAAACCCCACAATTAAAGAAAATAAAAAATATTAAGACTAGCAAAAGAAATCTCCTCATGAATCCCTGAAACCCAACCCCAACAGTTTCACATTGGTGGGTCAAAAATCCCACAGAGCTCTGAGGATGCTGCTGCCAAGCTCACTACTTTTACACCCACACCAGCAAAACTGCATTGGTTGCTAAAGATTTTTTTGTTGTTGTCAAAAACTTGAATAAAACATATTTCATGTTGGTACTGGTGTTCCTCCACCTCCCTGTCTGAAATAAGGCAGAACTGCACCACTAAATTGTTTGCACACAGTCATGCTGGACACGTTTGGAAGCATTAAGGCAGAAGGGATTCTTTGCTGTTGTTAAACTGAGTGAATGAGAGTTGCAAATCTGTATTTCAAAGTCAATAAGCTACAATATTAAAGGGCTGCCATAGCTTAAAATTCAAAACTGAAGGGAAATTGTGTGGGGTGGAAACTAATGTTATGGAATCTGAACCAAGGCTACATTTATATTTCACTTTAATGCTCTAGCTGTTTAATCAAAATATGAATAAAAGGTCTAAAAGACCAACACGCAAAAATATCATAGTTCCAGAATTTAGCTTTAGCTTCCTATTGTCAACCAATTACTGTGTAATTTTTTCCCTGTGACTGAATAACTAACTGTTAGCAAATAATGAAAAGGCAATTACAGCAGAGCTTTGTTCATATTACCCTCTTCATTTTATTCAGGCTATAATTATTGTCAATGCTGGAGGCTTACTGTACCATGTAAGTGGCACCAAGGAAGAAAATGGAATGGGCTGGTGCATGGAAAATTGCAAATGTCACAGCTACCTTCATCATCACTGTTGGACTTCAGAGATTAAAAAAAAAAAGGAAAAAAAAAAAGCAGCAAAAAGCTCTCCATGTATGTTTTGCAAATTCTTTACCTCAAGCTGTTGCAATGGCTGATGAACTGGTAGGTGGGGAAAAATTCAAGTACCATGTTGGTTCTTTTTTTATTCTTAACCTAAACACACACACACTTTTATTACTGCTCAATTACTAATTTAATTCCCAGGGGACACCTCCTTTTTGCCACAGAGTGCCTGGAAACAAACTCACAGAAATATTCTTTTAGCAGTGCTTCTCATTAACTCTGTCCATGCTGTTCTAGAAGAGAGAATGGCATATAAATGATGGATTTTATGGGGTTTGATCTTGACTTCTTTGCTACATACAGACACATTTCTGGAAAAAAACAGAAGATTATGACCTGTGTGTGCAGATTTACTGTGCCATGCTTAGGGCCTGACATTGAGCATTTATAACACATTTTTTCCCTGGGCTTCTAGTATTTACCAGAAACTATGTATACAAATAAAATAGGTGTTATTCCATTTGTATCTTTTTTAGAAATAAATAGTATTCTCCTGTATGACTCACACTGTTTTTCTCTTGGCATTATTTACAAGAAATAAACATAGTATAACTCTATTTTGTCTTCTGTTGTTTTTAAACTATATGGATCACTATAAAACCTTATAAACTAAGGTTGAAATACAGTAGAAGACATCATGGATTGATACCTGACTTGTGTTCAAACTGGCTTTCAAACTGACTGGCAAATTGTGGTTATATTGGTTACATTACTTATTGGTTATATATATAAATATATATATATATTTTGGTTATATTACTTAATATAATATAATATAATATAATATAATATAATATAATATAACATAATATAATATAATATAATGTAATATTACTTAATATAATGAATGAAAATTCTTCTGATCCATACTGGGGAAAAAAAGAGATGCATTTTCATACAATTATGCTGCTTTATAGTTTCATGGATGTTCCTGTCATATATATGCATATTCATCTTTTTTTTTCAGTCTTTCAGTGCTTCTACCACTGTTGCTAAAGCAGATATTTGCCATACACACCATATCCATACCCTAACATTTGGAATTGTTCCTTCTAGCCCTTTTTACAGCATTTGGCTGTTCAGTATCCCACATTCTTAAAACTAAAGCAGTGAAGTTTTGAAGTGCATTCCACCCCAAGAAAACAAAGTGATTTCCATCAGGACTGTAATCCTTCCAGAGCTGGGGCTGCACATGGACAGCAGCCTGGGAAATGGCATCAAGTGAAACTACAGAAACAGAAAACCAGAAAGCATCTCTCCTGGGCTCCCTAATCCACTTTCCTGATACTTCAGTCAATGCCTTTTTCCCAAGAAACCCTTTGCATGGATACTTCCTCCCTTTCCCTGCATCCTCTGCCTCAGCCAGGGCTATGAAGAGGGGAAGGGTAAATAATTTCTGGTGAGCACCATCCTCCTCCTCCTCCAGCTGGAGGACCAGGCACAGGGCTGGCTCCAGGGCACTGCCAGGGAAAGGCAGTGGCACTTCTGGAACTTGTTGCATTTAGGGACAAGACTGGCAATTAAGGCCAGAATATAAATCACTGCCTGTCTGCTCCTGATGGCTCAGAAACTAAACTAATATGCTTGTCACTTTTACAGCCAATGTCTGCATTTTTTAATGATTTGTTTAATTGGTTAAGTCTTTCTTAACTTTGATGTCAAACATCTTTGAGTTCTTGTCAAAATGATCCAAAAGCAGCATATTAAGAAAAATAAACCACTTATTTTTTTTTTGAGGGAAGAGAAAGTAGTCATGGATAAACTAGTCACAGTTAACTACTTTTAAAAAATTAACTTATAATTAATGTCATTTGGCCATACTAGCATGAAAACAAACAAAAAAAGCACTTATTGATTCCAAGGACTTTTCTTCCCCCTGTGTGTTCAGTCATTGACATCAATCTTTTGCCATCACACCAAAGAGACAGGAGGAGACACACTGGGTGTGTGGGCTGATCAACACAAACTCCTTAAAATATACTTCATATATAAAAAGATAACCTGGGAAGACAGCAGCAAGGGCTAAGAATGGGAAGGATCATAACTTAATTGTAACAGCATAGTTGGGAGCTATAACAAAGGATGGCTCTTCAGGACCATCTCCAGAACCTTCCCAGGGACTACAAGCCCAGGCTTTTCCATCACACTGAAAGCATCCATGCATGTGGAGAGAGAAGCTCTGCAGCTTCCTGGGAAGTAGTAGGTGCCTGAAAACTAGTGGAAGATACTGCCAGTTGTGGTGGACAACATCAAGAGAAATAAGCTTCAATGGGTAAACCAAGCCAGCAAAACTTTTGCTGGTGCCCCAGACATTAAATGTAGACACGGAACACACTGTAAAAAATGACCTTCCACCACTTCATACTGGTTTTACCCTTGGTAGAAAAGCAAGTGTCCTCTGGTAGTACAACACTTTGGGATGCAAGAGACACAGCAGCACCTTTTTTCCCTAGGTTTAGCCAGCAAAGGCTAACAAACTACCTTTGCCCAAACCCCCTCTTCCAGGGGTTAATTAATAATAAAATATGAATGAGCCAGAAGAGTTTGCAGAGCAGCTGAAGGACTCAGGCATCCCACCTTATGCCTTGAAGTGTCTGAATTTTGTTGCTGTAATTTAGACAGAAAACAACTTGAAATACAGATTGTTGGTCATCCTAGCTAAGGAACTCATTGATAGGTGACATCCATCACTACAAGAGAGAAAACACCTTAGTGCATGAAGCAGTGCTCTCTCTCAGCCATCTTCATAAAATTTTCAGTATTTGGTGTTTTGCTTTAAACACCCCCTGCCAAAATCCAAGGATCACAGCCACCCTTTGCTTTCACTGGGAGCTAGAACACACAAGTACCTTCACACATCCACTCAGATTTCATTTTGTATACAGGTTTGAGGTTAATATTATCAGTTCAGGAAAAGTTGAGGTTAATATCCTACCTCTGTAGCTTTATTCCTTTAATTTCATTTCCCACAATATTAGCTCAACAGACATCACCTCCCAGCAGCTGCCCATCTAACTACCTGCTCCATGAGCTCCCTTCACATCTGAAATCCTGTAATGCCACTGGCACACTGCTGAGCCTCAGGAACAGCCCCCCTGCCACCACAGGGAAAGGCTGATATGCCAAAAACCTTTCCTATCAGATATTTTTTAGCTCCTGGTCAACATTCTGCATGGAATATGCTCACATTTGTCATAACTGGCCTTTTATTTAGCAACACTGAGAGCTTTCATGATTTGCTTGTGGTGAGCAGAAATATACCCCACATGCAAAACGTTGCTCTAGATAAGGAATTTATTCCACTTAAAATACCACCTGTGTGGAGGCCCAAATTTTCAGCAAGCCCACTGGGATGCATTCCCAGCAGCAAAGCTGGGAGTGTTCATGCAGGCAAACCAACCCCCCGTGGGAACTGACTGGGGCTGCATTATATCTGCAATCCCAAAAGTTTGTTCCTGTGAAACAGGGGCTGCCACTCCATCCCCAGTTATGCAAGTGGGTTTGCAGTTGGGAATCTGGGTAGTCAATTAATACTCATAAAATGCCAGATGCCTTAATGGAATAGCAATTATTTAGCTATCCTGTGGAAGTTAAATCCAATTCATAGCTTTATTCATCATTCATAGACAAACCAGCAGCTTAACTAGTTCTGTTTTGTTTTTAAAGTAACAGTATAGCTGGGAAATGTGAATAAAATCAATTGCATGCAGGCAGCAGAGTAAGGGCAGCTCCCTTTTTATACATTTTCCCTGGCAATGCTTCAGGACCTTTGTGGTCTGTGGTCATTTTTCAGTTCTCTGTGTCAACAAAAACAGACTTTTCAGCTCCAAAAGGAATGCATCACACGTTAAATCCTTACCAAATTTAAGTCTACTTTGTCATTTTTTAAATCCTGAATAATATCATAAACTTTGGGGATTACAGAAATAATAATGACCAGAGCCCAGGCAATTTAAACCTGCTGTGCTAATCACAGAGTAAAAAGTCTTTTATAATAACATCTATATTATATTCAAACAACCCAAAACCCTGCTCTTTCCATTCCCTGTAACAATGAAGAGGCCATAGCTGAGATGACACACATTCTCCCAGCCCTTCAGTTCACATCCCAACACGAAGAATAATCTGATGGCTCCCTCTTTTCATTAAAAAAATCACCATTTCTTAAAAACAAACAAAAAAATCCCCTGATTTATTGAAAAATGTACTATGATGTCAGTGTGAATTAATGTTTCCCAGAGGCATACTAATAAGCTCCATGACATAATAACTTGTTATACTACACCAGTGGGACCTTAAAATTATTCCAAAGATAACATAACACAACACTTGAAGCAGCAGGAAACTTCCAGCATGCTTTTAGATGTTTTACAGTGTTACTAATCTTTGAATTGCTTGGAAAAACTGAAAGGAAACAGAATATTTAAAATTGGAAGCACTGCAGTTAGAAAATGACTCCATTCCAAATTCCAAATGTGCACAGGAGATTAATGTCAATGTGAAAAAAAATAGCAGCAGAAGGGGGGAAGTTATTAAATGCACTTTCGAGGTTGGACATGTGCCTTTTGGTAGCCCAGTGAAAATCTGTCTTTATTTGGCTGAGCTATCAGGGTTTAAAAGAACAGACTAGCACATGTACCAATTGCTTGTGAGAAGTTGGTGTTGCCTGTTTATTTATTTGCAAAAGAAATTTAAGCTAATGATTGTCCTGCAAAGACATAGGTACATGCTTGGAAAAAAACCCCAAACATTGCCTTTTTCTGTAGCTCATGTCATCCAATGTCAAAAAGACCCCATGAATTCAAACTAGAAATTCATAAACTGCAAGCTAATAACTCACTGTGGTTTAGCAATAGGCACTCCAGGGCTAAACACTCAAAGCAGACAAAAAAATTATTAAATGGTGTGGTTCAGTTCATTAAACTGTCAGAATTTGTATTTTAATCTCAATGTTCACATCATTTACACAACCAAGTTACGTGAGATATAAAGGAGGAAACAAATCCCTGAAAGAAAATCTTCCAAGTGAGTGCTTGGGCAAGGATTTGTGTCTCCAAGTGAGGAGAAAGAAGCTGCTTGGAACTAGTGCTAAGCAGAAGCATCCTTTGCCTTTCCCAGGCTCTGTTGGACCAGGTTGTGCCAAGTTCTGGCTTGTGTTTCTTGAGCAAAGTTCTTACTTTTAGTTATCAAAATTACATTCCTCTATCTTTCACACCACCTTTGCTGCAGTAGCTATCTGAACCCCCTTCCTTTTTTGGTTTATTTAGTTTCTTCTTGGCTTTGGTAGAATTTCAGAGGGGCTGAAATTCTCTGCTTGGCATTACTATCTTCCATTTCTTAAAGGATAAGACACCCCTGACCCATTGCTTCCAGCTAAACAGAAGTATTCAACCAGCACTACAAATAATTATTCCATGCAAAACATGTTAACCTCTAATCCAGATCCATCTCTGGACCAAGTGATCCCCTTGATGACTTCCACAAAAATCAGAACCATTTGCAAAAGCCAAGCTTGTGATTTGCCCATGGCCCCTGCTCACAGCATCCTCTGCTGCCTCATGGAGTGATGGGGCACTGAAACCTTTCCCATCTTAGGTCAGAAATGTTGCCTAAAGCCAAGTTCTACTCCAAAACCCTGAAGGAGGACTGGTGAGGGTGTGCCTAAAGCAATAAATGGCCCCAAACAGAATGTGGGAAGTGATCTCCCATTAAGAGGTGCCAGGAGAGAGAGCAGCAGTGGGAGCAAGGAAAGCTGCATCAGCCATGAAAGATTCAGTTTCCTATTCATTCACTCAACTGTTTCAAGATCATGGGAATCTCCAACAACCGTGTGAAACTATTTTCCACAGTGAACCTAGAACACCTGGTGAGCCCTTTGTAGTCTCTGCCAAGCAGCTATCTTTAAAAGGAAGGATAAACCATAATCTGAAAGTGTCAGATACAGACCACTACTGTTACAATAGCAAGGCACAGTCAAGCAGAGAGAAGGGGTGCAGGAGGATGGATGCTTTGGGCAAGATAAAGAAAATAAGAGGGGAATAAATGTAGAGAATTATATAGAAAAGGAAGTATTTTAAGAGTATGCAAAGGCCAAAGGATTGAACAAACACAGCAGCACAGATTAACAGAAAGTGATATAAGTGGAATTTTTAAATGATTGCATTGTTTTTTCCCATTATCCACACCAGAAAATGGAAAAACAAAAAAGGGAACTGAAGTACAAGATGGAGAGTTTTATCCCCCCTCCCTTTCTGAGAAAGGTACTGAACTCAAATACCACTGGAAAAAAGGTGTGAGCCCTCTACATCTCACAAAGTGCTTACCTAAACTTGAGCTATTCATTACTCAGGGAAAAATGAAAATCTACACCAAAATCTGCTTCCATTTCCTTTATCAGTTACAATAGACTTGAGGGATGAGAATTTTTTAAAAAATTCTTGTTGTGATAGCTGTAAAATGGATATTCCTAGGCAAAATCCCAGTTCCTGAGATCATTTTTGCTAAATTTTCCAGTTTTCTTCAGAGATACTCAGCTTGTTGCCTGTGCTGCTCAGAGACATTGTTACCAACTAATTTCAACATTAAGAATCATTTTCATGTGAAAGCAAATTGTTCAAAACAGACTTCATGCCAATTAACCCCTCAGAAAGCACTTCTAGACCTGGTTGTGTGCATCCACCACTTAAAGAAAATGTTATCACTGGCAGACAAAATTTTAAAAATGAGCAGGAAAATGGGTAAAATTAAAATGGTGGAGATTGTAAATGTAATTCCCTCCATTTTAGCTTGCAAACATTTACATTTTTAAAAAATAAATTTCAGTTCTGACTTAAAAACACAATTTCTAAAAGCTTACCATATTGTCAGGTGTTCTAAATTAAAGCATGTGGGCATGTCAGTTGGTCAGTGAGTAGACATGTTACTAAAATGTAATATAATTGGACTTTTGACTTTGACTTCAACAGACCAAAGAGTGAGACCACCAGCACTACATTTCTATGTTATGTTATTCATTCCCAGAATTGCAGCCTTTTATTCTCCACAAAGTTTATTTTTGCATGACACAATGACACGACTTGGCTATTAGGAGGACTAATAAAACACAAGTGACAATTAAAATGTAAGTGTAAATTAATTACATGCCTAGCAATCATCAGCTGCATTAAAACAGAGCTGATGAATGAGCAATCCTGCCATCTAATCACAAGAAAATGTGAAGTTATTCTGTGTTAAACCTCAAGCCTTTGCAATGCAGGTGGCTTACCTCAAAATACTGTTTTTCTGGGCCTGTTCTTCTCATGTCAGGCACAAGCATCAATGTGGTTTGCTGTGGAAGATGATAGGTAATCTCCCAGGCTGCTTTAATTTCTCATCATTGATTTTCTGTAGGGCAGACAGTAAGGATTCTCAGGATTTAGATCATTCCCATTTGCAAATATTTTTAGATAAAAGAGTCATAAGCTATTATAGATCTAACCTCTCAAAAACAAACCTATCTTGCAGTCCAGTGAAAAACATTCATTTTCATGATATGAAGTTATAGGTAAGAGAATAAAGCATACTAGAGAGTCCCTTGGTGCATCTTGTCACATTTTTAGAGACTGATGCTGTAATGCTCTCATTCAACACTCACTGATGCTGGGGCAGTGTTTTCCTCTGCACCTCAGCAGATTTCAGAATGAAATAAAACCTTACAATGCAAAACTTTGGAGGGGACCCTCCCAGATGCAGCAATGGAAACTTTAAAAGCACAAAGTTCCTGTCTGAGGCAAACTTCCACAACCTAAATTGGGACTGGGACCAGAGGAACCTGCTTCTTTAGGACTACTGGCACTTGTAAAACACTTCCTTTTTCCTCTGCATGGCCTTATTATTGTTACTACACACTTCTCACTCCCAATCTTCCACCTCAGATTCTCTTTACATTCCTCTTTCCTTCTTGCTGCAGGCAAGATGCCAGCCAGTCCTTTTTTCATGCCACAAGCAAACAACTGCCCTTGAAGCATCTTCCCAGTATATCACAAATATATGTAAGTTGGAAAAAAAAAATATGCAGAATACTTCTGGAGGGCATACACACACACATATATAAATTTTTTGGCAAAAAAAGCAGGCAGAAGAAGTCTGATGGATAAACTTAACTGTGTCTCTATCCTCTCATGCTGGATTTTAAAGAAAAAAAGACACTAATACGTATAGACTAAAATAAAGAACTCTGCAAGCAGAACTACCACACCTTAGAAAAAGTTTCTGAAAAGTTAGTTTGGGCAAGTGCCTGATTTCAGGTTAATAAAAAAGCAGAGCTTGGACCCCCATACACCCATCCCTGAACCCATTTCCCACCTCAGGTTCAGTGCAAGCACAGCTGGGGCAGCAGTGAGATCTGCACTCTGCTGTATCTATCAGTCCCAATGCACCCCAGGGCACAGGCAGCTCACTTCTCACAAGGCTTTCAGGTAAAAGTCAATCTCATGCATATGGAAATAAACAAATAAGCCCTGTTTATGAGTGCCAGGTTATTCACTAATAGTTTGAATGTGTGGGGCAAGCCTCCAGCTCAAGTAAATCCTTGTAGCTCTGCTATGGGTAATGCACAGACATCAGCATCTATTAGCTGAGCATAATGAGCTGGTTCATTCTATTTAGCAGCTTTAGTTTCATGACTATTTTAATGTTCCTCTGCTGAAGGCATTAACTCTGAACTCTCCTTCTTCCAGCCATATTCTGGACAGCAGTTGACAGGGAAGCTGAGGAGCAGCACAGGGATGTCCCTGAAAGACAAGTGCAGAACTAAGCAGGGAACTCTTCTTAAAGCAGATCCCTCAGCTGCCTCCACCAAGATCCTACCAGTTGTGCTCTGTCCCACCTGCAAGTCATGTTTTTCACACACAAAAAGAAATGCCACACAACTTTTTTAAAAAATGTCACCACCAGCACCCCACGGTTTCAGAACCCTCGGGGACTTCTGTGGGAAAAAAACCACAGCAGGGTTTTAACTCAACTAATACCCACGTGCAGCCTGGACTTGGCATCCACAGCTCCAACTATTTCACAACCTGATCTTGCAAACACATCCCTAACCCCAGAGCAAGAGACATCTGAGTAGATGCTAAGTTATAGTTCAACACGCTGTGAGGTACCTTTTGCAAAAAATACACAGCAAGAACAAAGGGTGTAAAGCAGCTTCTGTACATATAAGAATCCTGCCTTTCCTGTAAATAAATTGATGTTAGTATTTGAAGCCTATGGTGTATAATTAAAAATGTCTAATTCACCCAAGGCAAGATTGTCTCAGTGAAAGCTTGTCACCTTCTATATAGGAAAGACATGCATTATGTATTTTTTTGCACTGATTTATCTTTGTTATGCAATGAGGAATGTTTTAGCAATATATGGCAAACACCCATTCAGTTTATGTGATTTAGATTTGCTACAATTAGCAGAAGTTAATTTTTGACAGCTGTTTCCCAACACACAACAAGGAGAATTTGAAACTGAGCTTTCTTGATACAACAGAAACAAAGGGGGTCTCATGCTCGTCTGTCAAGAGGAACATCCACCACCATTCCTTATTAAATTCTGTAGGTGAAGGATTTGCATTTTGAGAATTCAACTTTGAAGCAGAAAGTAGCTTGTTAAAAATTACAGTAATAAAACAGGAATTTACAAACAGATCACAGTTCAAAACTGGTACTGAAGGGGACAGAAAGAGTCCTTTGCATACAGAAGAACTTCATATTATTATTCACAACCACAAAAAAAATGTGAAAAAAGGATCTGTATGGAAACAGACACAATATATACATGAAGCAGCACTAGTTTGAGAAACTGGTTTTATGATGAACCTTTAGCTATGCTTTTCATTTAATGGAGCATGCACTAATCCAGTGCACTAAGTTGCAGAATATTGTTGTAGTTAGATGGCTATGAAGGCCCAAAAGTGACACAAGAAATTCATCTCTCCCTCCTTAAGACACATAAAGGTCACAAAATAACATTTAATTACCCACTCTTCTAACATTTCTAAGGCAGCAAATCAGAACTACTCCAGAGTAAATATCTAGGAAGCAACAACAAGTCAAAACATAAATGGCAATTATTTCATGTATCTGGGAAAAAAAAACCAAACCCAAGTTATCTTGATACCAGAGGAAACCAATTCCCCTGCCATACACTCCAACTGGCCTTGGTATTTTGCAAAAATACTACAGCAACCAGTTTGCTGCATTTGCTTTTTATTTTTTTTAAAACCACTTTTCACTAACTAAACAACTTTCTTCCACTTCCTGATTCTCATGTGATATTTAAGTTAAACTGTGGTTGATTTTTCGTTTCATTTGTATCCTCTGTGAAGTGAGGAAAAAAATGCAGGGCACTTGAGAATAAACTAAGCCAATGGTGCCCACTTTTTTGTCTACCCCCCCAAAAAAAATGTTCAGTAATACCACACAATGTAGGTTTCTTTGCTGGAAACTCTTCTGTATAGTTGTTACATGCAGTAGAAATCATGTACCCCTGGCATGGATCCCTTTGTGGTACTGTCATAGGCAAGGAGCAAAGTAGATCCTAACATGTAGCATCCCTAATCAGCAACCCCAATAATGGTATCCATAGATCTCAGCAGCTTATCTGTCTCCCTCCTTATTCTGTAATAGAGTTTGAGCTGTGTTACCTAACCATGAATTTTAATGAAGATGTCTCAGCCTCAATATACCTTAACATGTAAAAAAAATATTTTGATTTTTGTATCTATTAGAACTCTTCTTCCTTCAGCCTGTTTCCAAATCCCCTGTGGACTGACCATAGTAATATTCCTCAAAAAATATGAGTAACATTTGGTACCATTACATTTCATTTTTTACACCAGATTAGGCTTCAAAGAGACAAGTTCCAACAGTTTCAAGTCAACATCAGTTTGCTGAGTGTTTTGCAGTTCTATTGCCAGCAGAAATACTTCTGTAGTGAGAAGGTACCTGCAGTGTGAACTTAAAGCAGAAGGAAATGGTTGTGATGGAACAGTTTCAAGTGTGGCTTCCAGTTTGTGTGCACTTGATATCCAAACACCGAGGATGCCCAAATGAAACTGAAACAAAGAATTTTATCTGAGTCCAGAAAGCTGTAAGTAAGCAGCCATTGCCTTAATTCTTAAATGATGAAGAATCTTACATGTTTATTTAGAGGTGAGCATTTAAGAACAAGATACCAAAGATTCCTTTTCCCCATGTTATATGGGTATCTAAGAAAGCACCTGAAGAAGATGGGAACTCTTGAATCCTTCTCTCTAAGCAACAAAACATTTTGGAGAAAATAGCACCATAGGAACTTGTTTCCCTTCTTTTGGTCCAGCAAGAGAGTTTTAAAATTCTCTGTTTTCAATCCACCTGCTTGTGTCCCTGCTCCCATTTTACTAATTCTTACTGGAGTTTCAACATGCAACCCTCAGCATTATCTACAGGCAGAGCAGCCTGGCTGGAAAGCAGCCATAGGACAGCAGTGATCACCAAGTGATGACAGCTTCATTCACAGCTAAGGTGCTATTAAACCAGCTTCCAGTGTTTCCAAAAAAACCAAATTTCATAACTCCCATCCAATCCTGAGTATGACAGTAAGAGAATGAGCATATAATCCCTGCACTCCTCCTTTAAACATAGAGGATTAGCAGATCTTGTGTGTCTGTGAATCTTCATTGTACTGGACAGTCAGAAGTCATGATAAGGGAAACATGCTGGTAGTCATGACTAATAAAGCAGATCACTTCTCTTTGGATCACAAGGGTTGGATTAAGCCTATCTAGCTTTTACAAAGATATATAGGATACCTTTTAAAATGTAAATGACCAATCCTGGCTGTGTAAAATTAACTAAAGTGGTACCTTGGGTGCATTTACTATCACAGTAATACTGCTGTTCAAGTATCATTGCAATTAAAGCAACACCCATCCCTTGTAATAACCTAGGGAAAAGCTTGGATGATGAGTAAGTAAAAAAATCACCAAAATGGACTACATACCTCCTGATAACTGATATGCTTCACTTTTGCATAATCTGTTGTTTTGCCAAGTAATTCTGCCTGTGGGGTAGAAAGTACAACCAGAGATGAGTAACAAACAAACCTCTAAGCTAATATCTGGGGGTACCTCATGTTCAGAACAATGAACACCTCTGTCTGGAAAAGGTGAAAAGGTTTGGGGTACCAAGTGCACGGATGCCTCTGGGCAGACATACTGTGCAGCTACACTTGATTCTCTTCAGTTTAGAGGCTCCTAGAATCACAGAATCATAGAATTTCCAGGGTTGATAGGGACCTTTAAGATCATCTAGTTGCAACCCCCCCTGTCTCCTCTAACAAGTGGTTTGAGAACAGTTAGAAGCTGCATCACAGGACCTGCAAACCAGGAACGTTTCTGATGAATTAAGAAAACATATTCAGATGTCACCACGTCTGACACGACCCCAAGCAAATTATTCCCACCTGCCCAGGGAGGCTGAATCTTGCCAAAGAAGAGTCAAGCAGCTGCAAAAGCATCTGCACAAGTGGCAGTGAGTGGCATCTGCTGCTGGAGGCAGAGAGGGCTCAGAAGACTCCAGCTCCTTTCTTCTTCCCCTCTCCTTCAAGCCCAGGCAACAAAAGCTTCGTTTTGCAGACCCCAGGGTTAAACTGAGGAACTCTCCTCAGAACTCTTGAATGAGGAGCTGGACACCACTGTTAGCTCCCTGGAGCACTGAGAGCTGCTGTTTAATCTCCTAACATGCCCTAGGCAAGGTCATTTTTAATCCTGAGAACAAGATATCACGCAACTGATTGGAAAACCTCTCTAGAACTGCATCAATTCAAAAAGAATTTTCCAACACTTGGTCATAGTTAAAAGAATAGTAGCTACAACTGATTTGGAGAGATTAAAAGGATAAATCACCAGAGATGCTGAGGAAGATAAAGCCAGCAAAGTGAATAAATGTTCTGGGTGTGGAAGAAGACAGGCTGGTTTATCAGCCAACAGCATGGAGTCTCAAACCTAAGGCTATTAGGATTAATGTGGCTCTCTCCTTTAAAGACCTTCTAAATGTATTCAGTAAATTGAAAGAGGAAGAATGTGCCTGAAGTGAGGGAATGTCTTGACATCCCTGGTCTGGGATCCTTGGAAATGTTTGGAACCAAATCCTTCCACTTGGCAGCACAGAAGTCAAGAGGCAACATGACCTGATGGGCTGTCCTAATGCTCTTCACATTGTCACACTTTTTAAGATTACTCCAGCCTGACCACTCAGTTGTTTGGGTACAGAATTATTTAGTTTTGTCTCCAGAGGTTGGTGAACTCAGGAGAAAATCTTGTGGACAAGAATGTTGAAAGGGCTACCTAAGGAAATGCATTTGTCTGATTTGTTTGGTTTTCAATTTTTTAAAAATTTTTTTAGTACATGCAAGTGTAATGTGTTAACATTCCAGAATTAAGTTCCATTTCAAATTTACTGAAAGAAGGAAATCTCTTGCTTTCTGACTTGAACACAGGGAAGAAATGCCAGCATATACCCTTTTGTGGAAAATAGCTACATTTGCAGGAAATGCAGAGCCAAGGCTGGCACTTCCATTCCATCCTGAAAAAAATCCTGTAATATACCATCAGTTTGAACTTCCCTATATCTGGGGATGTGCTAATCACTTCTGTGTGAGCAGCTCAGCATGAAAAAAATACTATTACTCCCTTCCCCAGCTTTAGCAAGACCAGTATCAGCATGGCATATTTATATATCCCTCTGTGGATTTAAATGTAAATATGCAAACATCTTGGAGGTCTCTTTTTTTTGCTAAAGAACTCTTTTGGCTATTTACTATTAAAGCTGTATCCATACACACAATATTAGGCTGCCCTTTGGTCTTCAGAGAGAAAAGAGGCTGTCAGAAAGCAATCTTCATTTTTCCAGAGCCTCACACAAAGCAGCAATGCTTTCAGTGGCAAGAATATTCTTTTTTTAAGTGACTTCTACAGATAGTAGCTACTTTTCCCTCAAGTAGCTTATGCAGTGCTCAAAATGGGCTCTTTATGTAGAAAGATGGAGTGGAATAAAAATACCATTCCTAATCTGAAAATTTAGGAGACATTAAGGAGCTAGTTACACGTTTTGGGGTTTCATTGCCAGGGAAAAAGCAGTGCCCCTCACCTCCTGGCCCACTAAGGATGATTTGGAAGAGTAGTCTTCATTTCCTTTTCTGTTTTATTCCTATTAGATCTAGCAGAGCTCCATCTTGGCATGTACAGTTCCCCCCTGGGTAAGCAGAGAAAGAAGCAATTAAGTACAAAATGCTAACAAGATGTCTGAGTGAGTCAACTGTCTTTCCAAAGTATCTGTGGGTTTTGGTACACCTATAAAAATTATTTCTAGGTCAGAGAAAAATAAAAGTTAGGGCAAAGCTAGAAAAAAATGTCATATTAGGATATTTATATAAACTGTCATTCTTGTGTTTTCCCCAAACCTCATGTGCTCTAAGCAATCAATCAACAGCCTCCACAATCAGACTTTGAATCCTGATGGAGTAGGAAGATGTCATCCAGGGAGGAAAACATGTGGAAAATCTGTTAGCCATGTGTGTCACCACTGATGTCAACACTGAAGTAAATATGCAAGAACTACCTTAGATTCCTACAGTCCTGCTGCAGCAGAAACAACAGAGAAAGCCTTGCCAGATTAAATGGTGCTACATTTGTCTTGATCTTTTCTCCAGTTACCAGACTTTACAGCCCTGTAACACAGGTGGATTTTCTAGGACCAGAAGCAATGAGCAGGCTGCTATGGCAAACAATTCATGACAATAATGAAAGTTTCCAGCTTTAATTACTGCCACAAAAAAAAAATCCACTCTGGAAATAAACTTGTATCCTTCACATAGTCTGAATATGAGCCATTATGAAATTACTTCCAACTAGCAAAAGCAGTATTCAGATTCTAGAGATCCCCAACACAGCTTTACAAAGCAAAAGTTACAAACTGCAGATAACATCAGTGGAAATGTTGCATTAAAATCAGAGATGTTACAGCAATTTTACAAGGAGGGGAAATCAGCCACTTTTCACCTTAATACTACACAAATATTGATAAAAGAATACTCTATTTAAGATTAAAAACTCCACTTATATATATGCACATACAAGACCAGCAGTGAATGGTGTAGTATACACACTAAAAATGAGAGATTAGAAACCCACAAAATTTGGATTAAACAAGAACCATGTCCAAAGACTGGAAACAAGGTACCCTACACAAAAGCTCATTACAGGCCACAGACATCTCTGTTATGGTAAAACCCAAATACACCGTCACTAAGTTTCTCAAAATCAAACACAGGGTCCTGAGCAACCTCAACATTTAAGCCACTAAATCTCTGTAATAGTTTTTAAGGAGAGTTCAAAAGCAAACCAGAAAAGTCAGAGTCCAAAGGTATCACAATGGCAGATCAAAGTGTGAAAAGGGATTAATGGCATCTCCTGCAAATGAAGTTTAAAATTCTAGTGTATTAGAGAAGGTCTTTTTTGAAATGGTAATAGGCTATACCTGAGCTGAAAAGACAATTAAGATAGTGTTAATTTTTTTTTTTTATGGTATCTGGCAGTAATATTTTTATCCTGTTAATTATACAGTAGACAGCAAATGTATAGAATATGATAGCTCCATGCTGAGCTGACATGCCTGCTGCCTAGTTAAGTGGCTACATTTATCCTATAATTAGCTTGCAGGAATGTGATTTGCATTGCATACCTAAGAGTATATATAATGTCAACTATGCCACAAAAGCCTAAAATGGAAACTGACACTCTTTTAGCTTTGACCTCTGGATATAACAAGGTGATGCCTCTCGTGACCTCCTGCTCTTTGTATTCAACCACACACAAGAAACACATTGAAGTAATGCGAAATGTATGACAAATTCAAAATGTAGGGAAATTTAAAGTCAGGGAAGAAAATCAGAGCTGATGCTTCAGCCTGAACTCACCCCTTTCCAGGGAATAAGGATAATGATGGTTAGAAGGCAGCATCTGTGATTTATTGGCATTAACTTCAAATAAGTTTGCTCTTGTAGGTTGAAAAAGCTTTTCTGATTTATAAAAGCATTTTTCTATATTTTAAAAGAAATAAGAACATAAGAAATATTTATATAATAAATATATCCCTACATATTTAACTAGCATAAGAAATACGTAGCTTTTCTATGTAACTACATACCTAGCACCTTCTTATTAAAACTCTACGTGATGTCTCCTGTATTTTCTGAAAATCCTTTTTTCAGAAAATAAAAGGACTTCACTGCTACAAATACTGCACCTGGGAGGAAATTTTGACCCCCTGGATGAAGACACCTTTGTCAGCAATTTCATTTCTGCTCAGGTCAGTGAGGGACAGGTTCTGTTACTCTCAGCTCAGCCCAGCTACCATCCTGCTCTGTGTTGAGCTTTCTCACCTGCACAAACACTCCAGTGCTGTGTGCCTTTACCAGCCTGGCACCTTCTCAAGAAGCTTTTAACTGAGTCTTGGGAATCTTTGCTCACATTGATGCACTAAGCCTTCTCCAATCAAGTGTAGGTGACTGTGACACCCAGGACTTGATCCCACACAAAACTCAGAGCAGCTCTTACATTCTTCCTTGAAATTTGGACTTCTAAAATAAGCCTACTATTGTCTATTTGTTTTGGTCCTTGCTGAAATGATACTTCAAACTTCAGTATTTATAGTACATAATATGCTCCCAAATATGTGTTACTACATCTGTTTGCCTTATTGAACAGCTGAAAAGCATTTGAACTATTATTTTATTATTATTACTATTCAGGATATTTCTGCATATCCTGGACAGTTTGTTTTGTTTTGTTTTAAATAATAATATTTTTTGATTGTAAAAGCACCATCTGGTGTTGCTGGCAGCTCAGGGCAAACTTGGAGATATCTGGGGTTTCATTTAAAGCCCAAGGTCATGGAGGTGTGTGATTAACTAAGATTTTTGTTTGTTTCTTAAGAAAAAAAAAAAGCTTAGTTTTGTGAAGAAAAGCTTCTAAATGTGACCCCAGTGTACCCCCAAAGGATGAGAAACACCAGGCAAATAAAAAGACCTCAGTGTTTTACTATTTTTCATTTCACACTTGACTGATCATTTCAGGGCATCCTTAGACATGGAACATTTCTTCAAAATACATGTGCACACTAAGACACAGACACACGGAGGCTTCACACACACTTTGATGGGCTATAAAAACAGTGAACATTGTAATTGTCATCAGAAGAATGGTTCTAATATTCCTCACACCTTCTCTGTCACCCCAGCAGCTCCTTTGAACCAGCAGAGTTTCCCAAGGGTCAAGAAAGACTCAGATGCTCCTGGGGACATTCCTGATGTTGCTTTACCAGCTTAAGGAGCTGATCCTGGAAGCCACATGGAAATGTTACCTTCTTGCTGACACACAACCACCTGATAAGTGATGCCCCTGAAGAGTGCCTCCAGATCCAGAAAAATCAATGATACACACAGTGCCACAACTCCCAGTGAATCCAACAGGACCAGGCATTGGACTCCAGCCCCTGTTCAGGATGAGGCAGCAAAGCTGGCAGTGACCTCACCACATTCACTGCAAACCCCATACAGAAGAACTGGTGGTCTTTCATATTCTCTTAGGATTTTTTTTTAATTAAAATATAACTATTTTTCCACATCCAAAGCTCTTTAAGATTCTAATTTGCCCCTCTAAACAACTCTTTTTAATTCATCTGATAGGCAAGGTTTTTTTTCAAAATCCCATGGCATTGTTATCTAAGAATCAAATGGCAAGATGCTGGAGGACCTGTTTAACAATAACTATTTGGTGTCTTGATGGACCACCTCATTTTACATGTTGAAACATGAGCAGCTTCATCAACCTTAGCGGGCACCAGAGATCATAGCATGATTTCTACCCTATGGAAAAAGATTCATGCCAGGTGGTAGAAACATTTACCCTGCAGACAAACAGGTGGCTTTCAATAACAATCATTTTTCTCTGGACCTGCAAGGAAAGTGTCTGAACCTTCCCTTCTGAATTCAGTTTTCAGGCTGCTGAAGTCAGTCTATCAGGGAAGAAAACCTTGGCAAACCAAACCACCAGTTTCATCCCATGTGCTCTGAGTCAGGCACAGCCATCCAACCTTGCAAGCCTTGGCTGTGGTTTGTTAGGCAGTGTTGTGTTTCCTTGTACCTAACAGGCAGACCCTACACCCCTCTCCTCACTGGGGTTCTGCTGGCAACATCAGACCTTCAAAGTAAAGGGAACAGCCACCAAGTTGGTTGAATTTCTCAGCTGCTTGCCCTGCCACCATCCTAGGACAGCTACAAGTTTCCTGGGAAATACTTCCCCTTGGTCAGTCCTCCCATAAAGCCACCATTTGGCCACTAAAACACTTTATAAAGAGTAACTTTTCCACAAAACCACTCCTGCTATGTAGAAAGGATGTGGCCGTGGCCATGGCCATGCCAAGGTTGGGTACCTACAAATATAATTCAAATGGGGATGCCATGAACAAGTATCACCAAAAAGACACTTCCCCAGCTAGCTCTCAATTTTCACAAGGGCCACGTTTTGCTCACTAAGGGAGAGAACACAACATCCAAAAGTCAGTGAAAAGATGTACATCAAAGTGTCAGTCTGAACACTGCGTTTGCACTCAGAGCAACATTTAGCTGGAAATCAGTCTCACTTGACAGAGGATGAAAAGTACTTTGTGCAGTATGATACTGCCCCCAGGAAGACTGGAAAATAAATGCCATGAAACCAAAAGGTTTGGGAGGCAACACACACTTAGGCTGCACTGCTTGGGAGTGAGGAAGAGGTTACAGGAGGCTAATCTCAGTTTCTAGAGCACCTGAAAAAATGTTGGTTTTTGAAGACAATCCCAAGGGGAAAGCTTGTGGGAAATTTTCTAAATGGTGTGAAAGAAACCCAGCTTTAAGAACTGCTACTTTAAACAAACATTTTTGTTTTGTCTTTAGCTGGAGCTAATGAAGTGCCTCACTTAGGCTGAGTCGCTAAAGGGTTATAACAACTAATACCAACATAGCCTTAGGTCAAGAAGCCTGAGCTTAGCAACTACCTTTTAGTATTCAAGAGCTGCTGCAAAACAAGCACGGAAATCCGCAAAAGCTGAAGAAATAGATCCACCTTCAGCTCCACTTTGAATTCGGCTCTGTTTGCTGAAGAAACAGAAAACAGTGGGAGCTGAGGTTTATCACAGCAAACAGCCCAGTCACTCATGAAGCTGATGCTGAATTATGGAAAAAATGCTTGAGAAAATGTGTATATATATATATATATGCACATATGCATACAGTATACATATATCATTCCTTACCAGTATTAGGCAATCTAACATAATTGGGCATTTTCCATGAGGTGACCTGGCTACTATCTCAGAGAAGCAAAAGAACTGAACAAACACACCTATAGAAGAAAATTCAGAGTAGAAAAACCCCAACCTCTCCACATTTTAAAAAATATTAGGATGTTACTGCACTATGAAGCTAAGGAATAGCACTGAACTCGATTCTGTATTAAAGGTCAGGTGCAGGTTGCCTTTCTTACACGAGAAATAAAGCTGAGAGAGAACAAGGGTTCGGTTTCTTTCTCCCAAAGAAAGTTCATAGCAGGGATCTCTAATGAAGGACATTGCAGGACCAGCTTCGGGGTTCTGTAACTTAACATGAGGCTGCCCCATTATAGGCAAAATTAAGATGCTATTATGTATCTGTTTAACATTTTTAAAAAATGTCTACACGTTCACATCAAAGCCTGATATAAAAAAGCTGCTTTTAGAGCTTGCTGTGCAGGAAATCACTTGTGGCGACTTGTTCAGTCCGCAGGTACAGTGGAACCAGGAATCCTGAGGCTGCTTTTCCCTGATTTAAGTTGCTTCTGAGCAGAATTAGTGTTAGCAGAACAATCCCAGCAAGCTGGCTAGAGATTTCCTCAACACTCCAGTGTTTTGCAGTGTTCTCCCTTGGTGTACTTTGTCATTTGGAGTGAGAGATGAGCACTCCCAGGCCTTCCTTAGAATTAACTACCCACTTTAACAAGCACCATTGCATTGGCTCAACTGAGACAAGTTTGGGGGTTTTTTGTTTACAAAGTCATCATCCAAAGCAGATAAAAAGCAGGGATGAGGTGTTCATTGCTAATTCTAGTTCTTCAAAAGCTGCTGTAAAACTAGAACTGAAACATGGTTACTGCAACCAGAACTAGCAAACTAACCCCATTTTCTTCTCTATGTGGGTACAACATCCATACACAGCTGAGAAAGCTTCATAGAGACTGGTGGCTGCTGCAAATAATATCCAAAGTTTTGCTTTTCCATTATTTAAGAGAAGCCCTTTCCTTCAGCCAGCTAACTGGCATCAATAAACACAACCACATCAACCAGCAATTCCTGCTGCCTCCTGAGCATCTTGCCCATAATCTCCTGGGAGAAGCAGGCAGTTCCATTTTTTCTAATTCTGGGCTGGCTCTGTTTGCATCTGGGAAGTGGAGAAATGCCTAAACACAGTGTTTTTCAGACTTCACCAATAGGCAGCACATAAAACGCTAGAAATGCCTTTGATCTTGGCAAAATTAGGAGATAGGACTGTATTTGGGTCAACCACCCCTTCCTTTTGCACCCTTGTAGAAGGGAAAAAAAAAAATCTGACAGCAGAGCAGCACAACAAAGAGAGCATTGCTCCTTTGAATAGAGACAATAGAGCCAAGCATCTCTAAAATAAAGATATTGTGATTAGGTTATACGTTCCTTTTTAAAAAAAACCTGCATTCATTTTGATTTATATTTAAATAAAAATGATTAAATTTTATCTTCTAAGATGGAAATGTTGTGATAAATACTGGCCCATGGCCAAACTAATCTCTAAAGCCTACAGCTTACAGCCCCTGTTGTCTTGTATGGATATTTGAATGGCAATGGGTTTTATCAGTATTTCTAAAGGCACTCATTTAATTATGTGGTTG